>NW_023637543.1:257-516 GCF_014905685.2 Nematolebias whitei | reverse complement strand
GTGGTCTAGCAGGAAGGTTTTTGTGTTACACAACGCTAACACTTCTGCTAACACTTCTGCTAACACTTCTGCTAACACTTCTGTTAACACTTCTGCTAACACTTCTGCTAACACTTCTGCTAACACTTCTGCTAACACTTCTGTTAACACTTCTGTTAACACTTCTGTTAACACTTCTGCCAACACTTCTACCAACACTTCTGTTAACACTTCTGCCAACACTTCTGCCAACACTTCTACCAACACTTCTACCAACACT
>NW_023637543.1:0-157 GCF_014905685.2 Nematolebias whitei | reverse complement strand
CAGAAGTGTTAGCAGAAGTGTTAACAGAAGTGTTAGCAGAAGTGTTAGCAGAAGTGTTAGCAGAAGTGTTGGCAGAAGTGTTGGCAGAAGTGTTGGCAGAAGTGTTAGCAGAAGTGTTAGCAGAAGTGTTGGCAGAAGTGTTGGCAGAAGTGTTGGC
>NW_023637542.1:673-929 GCF_014905685.2 Nematolebias whitei | reverse complement strand
TTATAACACCTAATGATAACACAACTTTCACGATTTAATCTATGATTTATAACACCTAATGATAACACAACTTTCATGATTTAATCTATGATTTATAACGCCTAATAATAAAACAACTTTCATGATTTAATCTATGAATTATACCGCCTAATAATAACACATCTTTCATGATTTAATCTATGAATTATAACGCCTAATAATAACACAACTTTCATAGATTAAATCATGAAAGTTGTGTTATTATTAGGCGTTATAA
>NW_023637542.1:502-573 GCF_014905685.2 Nematolebias whitei | reverse complement strand
ATTTAATCTATGAATTATAACGCCTAATAATAACACAACTTTCATGAATTAATCTATGAATTATAACGCCT
>NW_023637542.1:0-402 GCF_014905685.2 Nematolebias whitei | reverse complement strand
AATTATAACGCCTAATGATAACACAACTTTCATGATTTAATCTATGAATTATAACGCCTAATGATAACACAACTTTCATGATTTAATCTGTGAATTATAACGCCTAATAATAACAAAAATTTCATGATTTATTCTATGAATTATAACGCCTAATAATAACACAACTTTCATGATTTAATCTATGAATTATAACGCCTAATATTAACACAACTTTCATGAATTAATCTATGAATTATATCGCCTAATGATAACACAACTTTCATGATTTAATCTATGAATTATAACGCCTAATAACAACACAACTTTCATGATTTTATCTATGAATTATAATGCCTAATAATAACACAACTTTTAATGATTTAATCTATGAATTATAACGCCTAATAATAACACAACTTTTAA
>NW_023637541.1:0-1000 GCF_014905685.2 Nematolebias whitei | reverse complement strand
GAGTAATGCCTCTTTTCCCAGTCTGCATTTGTGAAGTTGTGTTTTAAGCACATCTATCTCAGTTTTGCAGCGGGAAACTTGTGACTCTGTCATGACGTGATCCCGTCTTAATGCAAAGTATTCTCTGAACAACAGCTCTTTAGCATCCCTGGCTTCAGATAGTGATGCATTAAGTAACTGTATTTTGCTATTCAGTGAATCAACTTCTGCACATGCATCTTGCTGTGATTGAAACATCTGTTCAGAATGTTTTTTGTGAGGACCTCGTGTTCACTTTTAAATTGAAGGAAGTGTTCTTCAAATTTCCTGAACCACCTCTTTTTCACTGTTTAACCTTATTGCAAGGTCATCAGCTTTCTCAACCACCGTATAGAATGATTCTTTCAGCAAGATTGCCATTTTAGCCAGCTTTTCATAGCCTGACCTTGTAATTTCTTTAGAGGTCACACTCTCTGCAACCTCCTGCAGATTGTCCAATAACTCTTTTGGGTTCATGCTGTCCACCTGTTTATCATATGGATGTAAGGATTCTGTCAGCAGTGCTAACGCTTTCTCTAAACAGTCCTTCATCTCATAAGGATCAAAATCTTTTTTTTATCACACCTGTCATGGTTATCCACTGTATAGCACTTTATCTGGTTAAAACAGTTGCCAGCTTCAGATATTTTACAGGTAAATATTTGTATTCAAGTGTCATTGAGTTTCACACTATTTTAGTTCTGGGTTTACACAAAAGTACTGTTATAAGTCAACTTATCCAGAGGAATGGCACCTGTCATAGGTTTTACCCCAATTCATGAATATTTAAGTAAATGCTTCTCTGCAGTGTTACTTTTAATGTGCTTATTTTTTAACAGATACTAGATAACCAAGCTTCTCAGTGTTTTTTACTCTAAAGCACTGAACTTAATAAACCTGCAATTTTTCTAAAAAGTCTCACAGCAACATCAGTTTAAAAACGCTTTTTTTTTTAAACCGTTCTATTCCAGAAATTCGCTAT
>NW_023637540.1:0-1000 GCF_014905685.2 Nematolebias whitei | reverse complement strand
CTGGGCCCTAATTTTAATATACAACCTAGACACTCACTTATAACACTCTCACGACACATGCATATATAAGATCTGGAGTGGGCACATGATCGCACTTAGGTGGTGGGATGTACTACCATTTCCACCTCCCCAGACCTGTGCCCACTCTCATATGTAGCATGTAGACATTTAGGGTTCTGGACGGAGATGAGGGGTGAAAGGGCGCCGCCTGCTCTCTGGGCAAGAGGTGGGTCTGTGCCCATCGCCACCTCATCCCCCCATTTTAAACGCACTGTATAACAACATGCATCAACACCATATTCGAGTGGGAGGAGGAAGAAGTGGGTCTGTTCATAATTTATTTATGCATATATAGATTTATTTATTATTATTATTATTTTTTTTTCTCTTTCACAAACACCTCCTTTCTCCGTGTGACACTAGGGGTCGGGGGTGGGGGGGGGGGGGGGGCGCATTGTTGTGGTCTGGGCTGTGGGTGGGCTTTGGGCCTTGGGGGCGGTCAGTGATGGGGCCGGTGCTTCGGTTCCTCCTGGGCTGTTCCGATTCTTTTAATCTAGGTTCCTGGTTGCGATGGCTGGCACTTTGACCGGGGTGGCTGCCGGCTTTCGGCGGGGGGTCGGCTATGGTAGTGTACGTGTGGTCATTGGTGGTATAGGGCGGCGGTTGGGGGCGTGGCTTCGCCTCATCGAGGCACTGGCTGGTCTGCCTGTGTGGCATTTGCGGTGGGGGTGCTGTGTGTGTGTGTGGGGTGGTACATAGGTGGCGTGCTGGGAGTCTCCGGGCCTAGGTGCGGAGCTCTTGATGTAAGAGCCGGCCCTCCTCAGCTGCGGCTCCCTGCTGCTCTGCCCCTTGAGCTGGGGCCGGCCTGTGGTCGCTGTCAGGTGGATGGTGCATGTGGTCGGCCCGGCTGAGGTTCTGTCGGGCTTTTTGTGTGTGCCTGTTGGTTGCTCAGGTTGGGTTTTTGGTGGTCCCCCCTCTCTTGGATCAATTTGGGCCCCAC
>NW_023637539.1:0-1000 GCF_014905685.2 Nematolebias whitei | reverse complement strand
AAACTGTTATGAATGATTGCTCTAATCTTTGCACCGCGTTGTATATTGAACTGCTCATGGGCAGCAAACTGTGAAACTGCTATGAATGTCAGATCTCGTTTTTGCACAGCGTTGTACATTAATCAGCTCCTGGGCAGCAAACTGTGAAACTGCTTTGAATGTCAGCTATCGTTTATGCACCACTTTGTACATTGAACTTCTCATGGGCAGCTAACTGTGAAACTGCTATGAATGACTTCTCTCATATTTGCACCACGTTGTATATTGAAATGCTCCTGGGCAGCAAACTTTGAAACTGCTATGAATGTCAACTCTCGTTTTTGCACTGCCTTTTACATTAAATTGCTCATGGGCAGCAAACTGTGAAACTGCTAAGAATGTCATCTCTCGTTTTTGCACTGCGTTTTACACTAAACAGCTCTTGGGCAGCAAACTGTAAAACTGTTATGAATGTCAGCTCTCGTATTTGCACAGCGTTGTACATTAATCAGCTCATAGGCAGCAAACTGTGAAACTGCTATGTTTGTCAGCTCTCGTTTTTGCACTGCTTTGTACAATGACTACTCTTTGGCAGCAAACTGTGAAACTGCTATGAACAATAGCTGTCGTTTTTGCAGTTCGTTGTCCATTGTTATGAATTACTGCTCTCGTTAATGCACCGTGTTTTCCATTGAACTGCTCTTACGCAGCAAACTGTGAAACTGCTATGAACATCAGCTCTCGTTTTTGCACTGCGTTGTATATTAAACAGCTCATGGGCAGCAAACTGTGAAACTGCTATGAATGTCAGCTCTCGTTTTTGCACAGCGTTGTACATTAAACAGCTCATGGGCAGCAAACTGTGAAACTTCTATGAATGTCAGCTCTCATTTTTGCACAGCGTTGTACGTAAAACAGCTCATGGGCAGCAAACTGTGAACCTGCTATGAACATCAGCTCTCGTTTTTGCACTGCGTTATACATTAAACAGCTCATGGGCAGCAAACTGTGAAACTGCTAT
>NW_023637537.1:0-1000 GCF_014905685.2 Nematolebias whitei | reverse complement strand
CATCATTGTCCTATGGAAACACAAAGAGATAGGTCTTAGCTTCGTAATGGTCAAGGGTAGGTCCTGTGAATTTAAACTATGGTTAAGTTTATTATCCATTAGTTATCTTCTGCTTGGATGACCCTTATTCCCACGAGGTCAGATTTTGTGAGATCTTTGTCTCCTGAGGAGTTATTGCACGCCTTGTGTGGTTTAACCTGGTTTCGATGTACCCATTTAACAGTTGGCTCTTTTTGGCCTTTACTGATTTTTATCTGGTAGATAATTGGAGACACTTTGTCGGTTATCAGATGGGGTCCAGTCCATCTGGGCATCAGCTTACGGGCGAGAGTTCCGGTCCCGGACTCTACTCTCCCAGTTTTGGGTGCAAACGTGTAGTACCAGACCCTGTCTCCCACTTGGAGTTCCTCGTAAGAGGCCTTTTGGTCGTAGTACGCTTTGCGTCCTTCAGCTGATTTTTCCAGGTTTTTCTGTGCGAAAGCAAAAGTGTTTTTAAGGTGTCTTTCCAAGTCTTTCATGTATTGTTGTGTGGTGTAGGCTGTTGCCATGGCAGCATCGCCTGGTTGGTACAACAGGTGCAGAGGGAGAGTCATTTGTCGACCCGTCATCATCTCGAAAGGAGCGATGCCAGTCGACGTGTGTGGAGTGGCCCTTATGGCCATGAGGACCAGAGGGAGTTTCACGTCCCAGTCCTTGTGGTTTGCGGCTACGTATTTTTTCAAAATACTCACCACAGTCCTGTTTGCTCTCTCAACCTGGCCTGAAGCCTGTGGGTGGTAGCCAATATGGAAGTTGGCTTTGACGCCTAGCGTCTTCCACAGTTCCTTCATTACTTCACCTGTGAAGTGTGTACCTTGGTCTGAGTTCACCCTAAGGGGAAGTCCAAACCTTGAAAATACATGATTCATTAATAACATAGCAGTGGTTTGTGCTGTGTCATTAGGGGCTGGTAAACATTCTACCCATTTGGTAAACGCGCAGGTTACCGTGAGAAAATATT
>NW_023637536.1:0-1000 GCF_014905685.2 Nematolebias whitei | reverse complement strand
GTTTTGACCTTAGACTGGGTTTCGACGTAGGCCTAGTCCACTACAGTCCCCCCTTTGGAAATCATCACCTGTCCATGGAGATGAATTCCAACTATGGACTTACGTCGTCGATTGTCCTTGAAGCTTGATGTAATCCAGCAAGGAAACAAAAGTCAAAAGTAATCCAGCAAGGAAAACAAAAGTCAAAAGTAATCCAGCAAGGAAAACAAAAGTCAAGGTAATCCCACAATGTTCTTGGTAATTCCATTGTGTTGATTATAATTCCATATCGTCTCGATACTTCCATTGTAGCAATGCTTTAACCCCTTGGAAACAGAGACTGTAATCCACTGGAAAAAGTCATATAATCCACAATGGTAAATCCACAACGATTGGAAGTGTTGATTAATCAGCATACAGAGGGGTACCCTTGGGTTGAACTGAAGAAGCGGCCACTGGATGAAGAGTGGAGACCAACGTCAGGATTGCAGGTCGCCTCCAGCGAAGGTTGTCTCCAGCGACGTCCAGCCTGTGCCGTTCTGGTTCAATGTGTCATGCAATTATGTGGTTTAAGGTGGGCTTATGAAGGGGATTTTACATAAGGCCTTAAACTATATGCACCTGGTGTGTAAGCTATTATGGTTGGGAACAGCTACGACTACCAGTTAAGGGGTGGAGCATGCTGAAAAGGGGTAACTACAGGGGTTTAAGCCTATAGAAAAGGGTTCCAAACTACTTTTCCATTTCTAACTTGGGTTAAGTTAGCTTTACATGGCAAAATATAGTTTGGTTCAAATGTCTGTTGTCTTTTAGACGAACGACTTGAGATTGGGTGTTTGGTTTCCCCATAAATGTTTTGGAAGTCTATGGCGAGACTTATCAAAAAGAATTAGCTATCCCCCCGAATAGAATTGTTCGAGTAGGTTCGGCTTAAGCGATGTGAGACCAATGTAGATTATGGTACTTAAGGTAACAATAATATACATTGACTCCGCAAGGATTGCAATTTAGCGAATGAACT
>NW_023637535.1:0-1000 GCF_014905685.2 Nematolebias whitei | reverse complement strand
GCAGGATCCAACTTCTGAAGTTGGATGATGTCTGGGTCAGTCAGCATCGGGCGCACAGAAACTGTGTTATCAGCAGGTTTAGCTGCAGCTTGTGCGCGTGTGACTGCCATTACCTCAGTTGTAGCTTGTGACGACTGAGTGTTGAGTAGCCAGGAGGGGTCAAAGGACCACGTGGGTCCGTCAACGGCTCCTTCTTTGGCTAGGGAGTCTGCAAGGTCATTGTAGTGCTTGTCATCGCCTGGGACTCTAGAGTGTCCTGGAACTTTCTTCCAGAATATCTGTAGATCATGTGATGTCACTAAGTGGTCACATGTCATGAAAAGCTCTTTGTGTTTTACCACCTTTTTGTTGCTTGTGAGAAAACCGTTCTGTTTCCACAGAGCGAGATGACACAAGAAACTGAGTCGAGCATAGTTAGAGTCAGTGCAGATGACTAGCGTCTGGATGGAGCGTTCTACTGCCATCTGTAGGCCTATTAGGATTGCAGCTATCTCAGCGTACTGAGAAGACTGAGAGCCTAATTTATAGCCAAATGTGACCTGTTCTTGGTCCTGGAGGAGAACTCCTCCAACACCTGCTTTGCAGATTGTCTCGTGGTGGAATGAGCATCCATCCACGTACATTGTTGCCATATCTTTGCAGATATTGCTATCAAAGAAGTGGTGATTTGGGTCCTCAGCAGCTGAGGGTTTGCTCACAACCGGCTGTTGGGTGGCTGGTACATCCTGTGTACATTCTTGGCAGATTGCCAAATCAGTGCCCAAGTGCGACTTCTTATTTTGACCGTAGCGGATGTCTAGGTTAAAACTTTGAAGTGCCATTAGCCATGTTGCAACGCGTGAGTTTGTCACCACACCATCTCTGATGCGTTGGCTGTTCAGAAACGTTACTGGCTGGTGTTGTGTCTCAACAATTATCCTCTGTCCACCAATATAGCAGGAGAAATGTTTCACTGCCCACACAGTGGTCAATAGAGCCTTCTCACAGTCTGAATACCGTA
>NW_023637534.1:565-1000 GCF_014905685.2 Nematolebias whitei | reverse complement strand
TCAGCCGGGACCCCCTCGGAGTAGGAGAGATGAGGAGCGTCAGCCGGAACCCCCTCGGAGTAGGAGAGATGAGGAGCGTCAGCCGGGACCCCCTCGGAGTAGGAGAGATGAGGAGCGTCAGCCGGGACCCCCTCAGGAATGGCTGAAAAAGGAGTCTTTAGAGTCTCTATTTTTGTTAACAAAAAATCATATTCAGGGAGTAAAGAAAGGCCTGGGACAGAAAGTAAAAAATCTTTCATCTGGGTCAAAACTAAATCAAAAGAGGATGGGTTTCTTTTTGCAGAACTAAACAGTTTGAGAATAGTCTGATTAATATAAGAAATATCCTCAGGGGAAAAAAAAGGAAGTTCAGTGTGAGTGGGTGTGGTGACGGGTGCCGCCCCCACCGGAAACCTGGGAGGTGAGGCGGCGGGACACGCCCCCACGGAGTCACAA
>NW_023637534.1:0-465 GCF_014905685.2 Nematolebias whitei | reverse complement strand
GTGACGGTGAGAGGCCGGATTCCGCCCCCACCAGGAACCTGGAAGGTGAGGCGACAGAACCCGCCCCTGTAACGTCAACCGGACCGGACTTACCGAACCGAGCAGGAGTGGACCGGAGCTCCCGCGGGACGCTGGATCTCGCCCCCACCGGAAACCTGGGAGGTGAGGCGGCGAACCCCGCTCCCACGAAAACACCGGAACCAGCTCTGAAGTTCTGCTCGGCCGACGAGAACGGCCCGGCCGCTGCAGACTGCCTCCGGAACCGTCCACCGCGACGGCGGCGGGACGGTGGATGGACGGAGACGGAGAGGAGCTCGTCCATCACAGCACGAGGAGAGAAAAGAAAAAAAAAGAAAAATGGGTGAGTGTTTGCCGAGTGAGAACCCTGCCCGCTGGGTTCTGTTCTGGTCGGGTCGTACTGTTAGGATTTGTGGTCGGAGCGAACCCAGAGTGCAGAACAGGGAC
>NW_023637533.1:0-1000 GCF_014905685.2 Nematolebias whitei | reverse complement strand
ATCTAAAAAAGTTAAATCTGGTCCTCTGGACATTCAAAAAAACAAAACAAAGCAAATCAACAAAAAATGTAGAAACGTTTCGTCTCTCATCCGAGAGACTTCCTCAGTCTGAGGAGCTGTATTCAGCTCAGTCTCTTAAATAGCACCTTCTCAGAGTGGATCAACCAGTTTTGCTGCTGACAACCAAAACCAGCTGATCACATGCTCAAGAAGGACCATCAGCCTAACAATGGATCATTAGCACACTGATGGCTGTTTACTATTCACAGAGGGCTGAGTGATACTAGCAATCACAGCATTGTAAGAGGGGGACAGTTGAACCCGGAGGCCTCCACCCCTGTTTAATGATGGACGGTTTCTTTTCACAAAGATGGCCTCCTTTACTCCTCTCTCAAACCATCGTTCCTCTCTTTCCAGGATGTGAACATCTTCATCCCTGAAAGAGTGACCGCTGGCCTGGAGATGAGTGTAGACCGCAGAGTCCTGGCCTGATGATGTTGATCTTCTGTGCTGGGCCATCCTTTTGGCCAGTGGCTGTTTTGTTTCCCCGATGTAAGACTGATCACAGCCCTCCTGACACTGAACAGCATACACAACATTACTCTGTTTGTGCCGGGGGACTGGATCTTTGGGATGAACCAGTCTTTGCCGTAATGTATTTTGGGGTTTAAAAGCCACTGGGACGTTATGTTTAGAAAACAAATGTCTCAGTTTCTCTGATACTCCCTCAACATATGGAATGACCACTGGTCTGGGTCTGGGTTCCTCCTTTTCACCTGTTGGCTGACTGGAGTCCTGTTTGGGTTTCTTCTCTGCTTTCAGGAAGGCCCAGTTAGGATATCCACATTGCTCTAGAGCCTGTCTTGTGTGGGATTTCTCCTTCTGCCTGGCTCCTGAGCTAGTGGGGACACTGTCTGCTCTGTGATACAGAGTCCTGATGACTCCTAACTTGTGCTCCAAAGGGTGATGGGAGTCAAACTGCAAATACTGGTCTGTGTGG
>NW_023637532.1:0-1000 GCF_014905685.2 Nematolebias whitei | reverse complement strand
AGTTCATGAATGCAAAACGCAGGCATTCATGGATGCTGCTAAACCAAACAAGCTGAACCAGAGACGATTTTGGGAATTATAACTTCTGTTTGGATAACCTCGCACGACTCTCGAGGTATTTTAGCTGTTCTCAACGGAGACGCTGAAAGTGGCTGGAAGTAGGACTTCACGCCGACCTGATCTATCTTCAGAAAGGTAAAAGTCGACCTTGACCCAAAAGTGTACTGTTTGGGACAAGCTGATTTCCAAAGAGCGTGCTGTTCTGGTTAAAACAGATAAATTCCCTCACACATCTCTCTGTAAGATAAATCTCAATTTTCCATCTTCAAACTCTCCTAAAAGCAGAAAATCAATCACTGCCGTGTGAATTGATGTCTGCTGTTCTGCTGAAAAGTGAAAACAATCGCCATATTGTTCTCACTTCCTGTAAAATTAATTATGTTGTTGTTTTCATATTCTGCCAAATTAATGTAAATGTTTGATGTTAAACTTTGATTCTGTAAAATAAATGACCGCATTCATTTTGATGGGTCAAAGATAAATAACGTCTCTCGTTACATTTCTGTTAAATTCAATGCACGCATGTTACACAGTCCAGAAAAATGAAGAACCCGTTTAATGTATGAATATATCTCAGTATATGTCATACTACAAGTGCAAGTAAGGGTTGCTTCACAATGTAGATTTATGGCAACATGAGTGCACATCTCCAACATTATTCTGTACAGCACATCCTTTTAAACAATATCAGACTTCAAAAATTTTATTGTTTGTTTTTAAATCCCTTAATGGCCTTGCATCATCATATTTATCTGAGCTTCTTACCCCCTACAGCCCTTCTTTCAATCTCAGATCCTTAAATCTGTTATTAATTTCCACTCCCAGAGCTCGAATGGTGACAGAAGGACAGAGGGCTTTTATGGTCAGGGCTTCTAATTTGTGGAATGCTCTTCCTGTAAGGATCCCACTGCCTGCAGCCTGCCTTGCTGATGGCCGCTGA
>NW_023637531.1:0-1000 GCF_014905685.2 Nematolebias whitei | reverse complement strand
GTGGAAGCCACGAACCAAGTGAGCCTTGACTCCAGGACCACATCAGTTGCTGTGTGTAACACAGGCATGGATGAGGTGATGATCCCAAAAAACACTATGCTAGGATGGTTGATTTCCACTGATTTTCATGATTTTGAACTAGGCATTCCATTTCTGGGAGGACTCCCAGATAACCTGGTACCAAGTCAGGAAACTGGGCCGGTATGGTTCACAAAACCAACACAGGCCATAGCTCTTTTTTCAACCGATGACGTCGACCAAGGACCTCAAACCTATGGTGTCTTACCCATAGACAGGTCCGACGACTCAGAAAGGGATTCGTTGGAGCTCCCCAAAGAGCAAGAACCCTTATCAGTCTCATCACAGATTGAACAGGTGGTCGCCCAAGCCGACGCTCTGACATCTGATGAAGAAAGGGATAAACTTCGCCAAGTTCTTTTAAAATATGAAAAGTCATTTTCAACTGACTCAACAGATTGTGGGTTGACCTCACTCCACACAGTGAGCATCCCAACCCCACGCAACGCTCCGTCAACATTTGTCAGACAATACAAGATCCCTCTGGCAGCACATCAGCCGGTCCAGGAGATCGTTGATGACCTTTTGGTCAAAGGTATAATCAGACAATGTAATAGCACCTACTCTGCGCCTTTATGGCCAGTTTTAAAACCAAATGGTAAGTGGAGACTTACCATAGACTACAGAAAGCTAAATAAACAAGTCCCCTTATCCAGGTGGCCAATGACTCAGCTCCATCAGGAACTGCCAAAGGTCACCGATGGTAAGTACTTCTCTACCCTCGACGTCGCCTCTGGTTTTTGGACCATCCCTGTGTGCGCCGAGGACCAACACAAACTAGCTTTCACTTTTGGCAGCCGACAATACACCTTTACCAGGTGTCCCTTTGGCTACGCTAACTCACCTGCAGAGTTCAACATCTTTTTGAACAAAGAATGTCCAGACGCCCACGAGCGTGGGACACTGATCTACGTGGACGACA
>NW_023637530.1:0-1000 GCF_014905685.2 Nematolebias whitei | reverse complement strand
GTTCATATTAAGACAATGTTTTCACATCACAAAAGAACAGCCTTGATTGTTTTATATCTTATATCTATTTATTCTTCTCATTTAAGGCTGAAATAATATGCAGAGGTAGGTACTCTGGTATTTATTAATAAAAAAAAAACATTCTCACATATTGCGCTTTTTCTTTTTTTAACAGAAAAAAATAGCACTGCATAAATTAATTTGTTGAGTCACCTCCTCATAGGATGTTTTTCACAACCTTTATTAAATGTTAAACTTATGAACCACAGAGATGTTCAATGAAAGAAAAATGACTAAATGTACTACTTATTCTCGTTCTACTTCATTTGAATTGATACATATTGTTTGGGCGGCTGTGGCTGAGTGGGAGTGTGGAGCTTGTGGGACTACAGTTTGTTTGTGGCTCCTCAAACTGAAGAAGTCCTTCGGATGAACAAAGAAATGTCTCAGCAAAAAAAGAAACCATCCAGATGACCTGACTGAACTTTGTTGGATTTGTACCATAGTAAGGGGAAAAAGTTTGCTGGTGATAAAATAGTTTCTGGTTCCCTCTCCCCAGTCTCGGGCAGCCATGCCAAAATGGTTAAAAACACCTAAGTTGATGCTCAATAATCCAGGTACAGGATTGAAGAAGTCCTTCGGATGATGCATGAAATGTCTCAGCATAAAAAGAAACCATCCAGATGAGCTGACTGAACATTGTTATAAACAACAGTTTCTTCAAATGAATGGGGTGGCCGGTTATATAAACTTAATGTGAATTTATCTATATAACCTGTAAATAGATTGTTTTGTATCTTTTTAGACTTTTTTTTACCTTTTGTACCTTTTTATAATTATCTTGGGTTTTTTTAATACTTGAATACTATTACCTTTGTACCTGTTGATATACCCCTAGCAGACACATGTTTGCAATGTTGATAAAAAATATAAATAAATTAAATAAATAAAAAATGGTGGTGGCCATCTTGGATTTTGATGTGGCAACCCAAGTTTCAGT
>NW_023637529.1:0-1000 GCF_014905685.2 Nematolebias whitei | reverse complement strand
ACAGGTCGCCAGTCGATCACAGGAACACCCTGGACAGGTCTTCAGTCGATCACAGGAACACCCTGGACAGGTCTTCAGTCCATCACAGGGACACCTAGAGACAAACGAGACAATCATTCACTGTCTCACTCGCACCTAGGGACAATATAGAGTTACCAATCAGCCTAACAAGCAAGTTTTTGGTCTGTGGGAGGAAACCAGAGTACCAGGAGAAAAGCCACACAGCATGGAGAAAACATGCAAACTCTACCCAGAAGGGTCCCGAGCTGGGATTTGAACCGGCAACTTTCTTTGTGGGAGGCAACAGTCCTAACAACTGATCCGCCCATGTCACAAAAAATGCCACAACTAAACATTATAAAAACAAATAAAATGTAACTTTTTAATGAGCAAACAGAACAATAAGCAGCACAGTGGCGCAACTGGTAGAGCTGATGCCTGTCAGCGCGGAGGTCCCTGATTCAAATCCCGGTCCAAGGGCCTTTCTGGGTGGAGTTTGCATGTTCTCTCCGTGCATGCATGGGTTTTCTCCAGGTACTTCAGTTTCTTCCCAAAGATCAAAAACATGCATGCTAGGCTGATTGGTAACTCTAAATTGTCCCTAGGTGTGAATGAGAAAGTGACAGTTCCCACCTGCCTGAAGACTGCCACCATCATCCCAGTCCCAAAAAGCTCTACATTGACTGGTCTGAATGACTATCGGCCAGTGGCCCTCACCCCGATAGTCGCTAAATGCTTTGAAAAACTGGTGATGACTCGCATCAAAACAACCATCAACATCAACGAGGACCCTCATCAGTACGCATACCGTGAGAACCGATCAACAGAGGATGCAATCTCCTCTGTGGTCCACACTGCGCTCAACCATCTGGAGCAGAAAAACTCTTACGTCCGTATGCTCTTTGTGGACTTCACATCCGCCTTCAACACCATGATCCCCCAAACCCTGATGAACAAACTATCCACACTAGGACTAAGCCCCTCCATTTGCAACTGGGTA
>NW_023637528.1:0-1000 GCF_014905685.2 Nematolebias whitei | reverse complement strand
TGTTGGGCCTTTATTTTGAAAACAACTTTAATTTTCAATAGTAAGTCGGACCCTTCAGGGTGGGAGTTGGACTCCTCCAGGGCAACCCGTTGTCATCCATTCTCTTCATAACTTCTATGGACAGAATTTCTCGGTGCAGCCGGGGGGTGGAGGTAGTCCAGTTCAGTGGCCTCAGGATTCATCTCTGCTCTTTGCAGATGATGTAGTCCTGTTGGCGTCATCGTGCCGTGATCTTCAGCTCTCACTGGAGCGGTTCACAGCCAAGTGTGAAGCAGCTGGGATGAGAACCAGCACCTCCAGATCTGAGGCCGTGGTCCTCAGTTGGAAAAGGGTGGATTGCTCTCTTCAGGTCGAGGGTGAGGTTCTTCCTCAAGCAGAGGAGTTCAAGTATCTTGGGGTTTTGTTCATGAGTGAGGGAAGAATGGAGCGTGAGATTGACTGACAAACTGGTGAAGCATCTGTAGTATTGTGGACTCTGTACTGGTCCATTGTACTGAAGAGGGAGCTGAGCTGTAAGGCAAATCTCTCTGTTTACCGGTCGGTCTACGTTCCTCCCCTCACCTCTGGTCATGAACTCTGGTAGAGACTGAAATAATGAGATCGTGGATCCAGGAGGTTGAAATGAGTTTCCTCTGCAGGAGCTGGACTCTCCCTTAGAGACAGGGTGAGAAGTTCAGTTATCAGGACAGACTCAGAGGAGAACCTCTGCTCCTCCACATCAAGAGGAGCCAGTTGAGGTGATTTGGGCATCTGGTAAGGATGTTTCCTGGGCGCCTCCCTAGGGAGGTGCTTCAGGCATGTCCAACAGGGAGGAGACACCAAGGAAGTTCCAGGACAAGTTGGAGAGACTGTCTCTCTGTTGGTCTGGGAACATCTTGGAGTCCTCCCAGAAGAGGTGGCTGTGGAGAGAGATGTCTGGACCTCCCTGCTCAAGATGCTGCCCTCAAACAAGCAGAAGATAATGGATGGATGGATGGATGGATGGATGGATGGATGGATG
>NW_023637527.1:0-1000 GCF_014905685.2 Nematolebias whitei | reverse complement strand
AGTGAACACCACAGGTCTTAAGGACAATTACCTCTCACTCAAGGTTACTCTGCTAATGGCCTAACGCAAACTAACATAATGAACTCGTAAGCTAAGCTAAGAAGAACGGATTCATCACTCAAAAAATGCTCAACAGCTAACCAAAATTATTAACAATGAACATAAATTTTACCCATAATCCCTCTCTGAGGACATGTGACCAGCGCCATAGCGAGAGAGAGTTTTGACACTCTTTGAACTAGCCACGGTCACGTGGTTCATGCAGCTCTCATCACTGTCAGTCAGTCTGAGCAGCTATTGGTGCGACATGACACACAAATCAACTTTTCTTACTGTACCTGGTGTCTTTCAGTAATTGTTGAGCAGTAACAAACTGATTATTGATTATTTCACTGACTATGTATTTGATCACAGCATTTTTAGACGTGGCAGATACATTTATCATTACATTTTAGAGGGAAACAAGGCTGCAAACACGTTTGTTAGAAAAAATGTCTATGCAATACAATGATCAATATAGCCATGTCAACAATGTTTTATAATAATGTTACACACATAAAGATCAGAGTAACACCTGTTATAAAGCTATTTGTGATGTTCTTTGCTTGAGAATGCTCCACCTTGTCCTCCATGCAGCATCAGATCTGCTCCATCTTACCTCAGATCATCTGGATGAATTCTTGATTTCTGTAGAAGATATTAATTCAACCTTTATTTAAACAGCTTAGTCTCACTGAGCCACGAGGACTCATTTACAAGAGAGACCTGGATATAATTGTTCTATTTGTCAGTTTTTAATTTATTTTGTTGACACCCTGGATAACAGAGTAGATTGTTATAAAATTGTAATTCATTGATTAAAATGTTAATTTAAATGTAACTTTTTCTAGTTAAAATCACAGAAGATGACAAAATAAGTTTTAATTGTGCAAAAATAAATTACCAAACATCCATCCATCATCTTTTACCCGCTTCTTCCATTTTGGGTCACGGGGGTCGC
>NW_023637526.1:0-1000 GCF_014905685.2 Nematolebias whitei | reverse complement strand
AATCAGTTGGTATCACTAAGGTATAATCACGTTAAACAAACAGCGTTAACAGTTTAAACGCAGACAAGGAAACTAAGATGAATCTGCCTTAAAAAACAGAATCACCAGGCCTCCAACAGATATTGAATTAACACCCAGGAGGTAGGTAATAATTAATAGTTATTAATTATTACGTATAAACAATTTAGACACGAATCATTTTATTTCCCTAAAGTATAATAGCAAGTTAAACTTTAAACAAAAGCCGATTTCGGTGTACCAAAACTTATCTGAAATATAGACGTTAACGTCCTTGAGGGGGCAGGCTAAGTTGTAACCATAGCGATGGAAGCTGAACCAATCAGGAAGCTAGCCTTCTCAAACGGGGATAAAAGGCCGGAAATGACGCACGCCCACCGAGCATTTTCCGGGAGGCGCACATGGCGGTTCGTTCTTAATGCTCCATTTATATGCATATATCTTATTAATGTAATTGTTTGTCTCGGAATATCTGTAACCCATGTTGTGTCAAATAAATCTTTTATACGAAGGGCGACGCCTCAGCCATTTTGAACACGACGTGGTACTCTAACCACGACACCAGTCAGGAAATCAAAAAAGTCATTCAAGAAATCCTTATTATATTTAGGGGTTCTGTAGATGACAGCACACAGCACGGGGTGTGAGTGACCCACCTCAAATAAAGTCACCTCGAAGCTGGAGAATGAAGACGGTGAAGAGCATTGCTTGCATTTAAAGTTGTTTTTATAAACCACCGCCGTTCCTCCTCCACAGCCTGACATCCGAGGGAAGCTTAGATAAGAGCAGCCGTCTGGTAGGAGTTCAACAAAAACACTGGAGTCATCAGCCTCAACCCAGGTCTCTGTGATGCAGAGCAAATCCAAATGACGGGAACTGAAAAAGTCCCGCAGGATGAAAGTTTTTTTTGTCAGAGATCTGGCGTTCACCAGGCAAATCCTGGCAGAAACCGCAGCATGTAACCTGACGGGCGCTAGGGCCC
>NW_023637525.1:0-1000 GCF_014905685.2 Nematolebias whitei | reverse complement strand
ATGTGTAGCTGTTAGCATGTGTAGCTGTTAACATCTGTAGCTGTTAATATCTGTAGCTGTTAGTATCTGTAGCTGTTAGTATCTGTAGCTGTTAGCATCTGTAGCTGTTAGCGTCTGTAGCTGTTAGCGTCTGTAGCTGTTAGCGTCTGTAGCTTTTAGTATCTGTAGCTGTTAGTATCTGTAGCTGTTAGCGTCTGTAGCTGTTAGCGTCTGTAGATGTTAGTATCTGTAGCTGTTAGCATCTGTAGCTGTTAGCGTCTGTACCTGTTATCATGCGTTGCTGTTAACATGTGTAGCTGTTAACATCTGTAGCTGTTAACATTTGTTGCTGTTAGCATGTGTAGCTGTTAACATCTGTAGCTGTTATCATGTGTAGATGTTAGTCTGTAGTTGTTAGCGTTTGTAGTTGTTAACGTCTGTAGCTGTTAGCATGTGTTCCTGTTAGCATGTGTAGCTGTTAGTGTCTGTAGTTGTTAATGTCTGTAGTTGTTAACATCTGTAGCTGTTAACATCTGTAGCTGTTAACATCTGTAGCTGTTATCATCTGTAGCTGTTAGCGTCTTTAGTTGTTAGCTTCTGTAGCTGTTAGCGTCTGTAGCTGTTAACGTCTGTAGCTTTTAGCATGCGTTGTTGTTAACATGTGTAGCTGTTAACATTTGTAGCTGTTAACATGTGTAGCTGTTAGCATGTGTAGCTGTTAACATCTGTAGCTTTTAACATCTGTAGCTGTTAACTTCTGTAAATGTTAGCGTCTGTAGCTGTTAGCGTCTGTAGTTGTTATTGTATGTAGTTGTTAGCATCTGTAGCTGTTAACATGTGTAGCTGTTAGCATGTGTAGCTGTTAACATCTGTAGCTGTTAACATCTGTAGCTGTTAACGTCTGTAGCTGTTAGTGTCTGTAGCTGTTAGCATCTGTAGTAGTTAGCATCTGTAGTTGTTAGCATCTGTAGTTTTTAGCATGTGTAGCTGTTAGCATGTGTAGCTGTTAACATCTGTAGCT
>NW_023637524.1:0-1001 GCF_014905685.2 Nematolebias whitei | reverse complement strand
ATGTCACGATTCACGCCTGTCTGAGTTTATATTTTTGTCACTTTGTTCACTGCTTGGTGTCTGTGGATTTTCTTCTCTTCTATTCTTATTAATATTTGTTTCTCTTTGGTTTGGAGACTTTTATTTCTGCAGCACTCTGTCTGTTTCTCTCTGCTGGCTGCATGATAGTTTAAATTTGTCTTTCCTCCACTTCACTCTGCACTGATTAGTTTTCATTAGCTGCACCTGTCGCTGCACCCTTTATAAACCTGGTCTGTTCACAGGGTGAGCGCCAGATAGTCGAAAACAGCTTGCCTGCCAATAGATATCCCGCGCTTCTATAGTCTCCCGTCCTTTCATAGTTTCCCTCCTGCCTCGTTTTGCCTGCCCTGCTCCTGTCCCTCCTCCCGGTCTTCGTATCCTCGCCTCTGTTCGCTTGTTTCCTGGTTATCGACTCCGGACCGTCTGACTTCGCCTCTCGCCTGCTCCTTTGGATTTATTCTTCTCCTGCTGGTTCTCGACCCACGCATGCTCCTGACCTGCCTATCGCCCGCTCCTGCATGGTACTGTCGCATCTCTGCTCTCTGGTTTTGACCCTCGCCTGCACGACTACGCCTCCCGCCTCTCGGATCGGGTTCTGGTCCGGCGCCGCTGCGGAGCAGCGCTTTTCATCCATCCATCCATCCTTGGGTTCTACGCTGCAGCCGGCTGACTCTCTTCACCGGGATCATTCCTCCTGCAGTGGGCACATCAGCTTGGAGCGACTCATTAATCCCACGTCCCCTTCAACCAGAGTAACGGTTAGTGGTCTCACCTTTTTGACATTTGCATCTGCTTCTGTCTCCCGCCTGGCCACTAACCGTACTCTACTTGTTTACAGACTCGTTCCAGCCCAAGCTCTTAGATCGACACCAGAACCAGTTCTTTCTTTGAGAAGCCAGACTCCCTCCAATAAACTTTTATATTTAGTTTCAAGCGTTTGTGGTGATTTTGGTCCAGTATTTGAAGGGGTTCGTTACAGA
>NW_023637523.1:0-1001 GCF_014905685.2 Nematolebias whitei | reverse complement strand
CTCCTCCAGCAGCAGCAACTCCCCTGGTCTCTCCTCCAGCAGCAGCAACTCCCCTGGTCTCTCCTCCAGCAGCAGCAACTCCCCAGGCCTCTCCTCCAGCAGCAGCATCTCCCCTGGTCTCTCCTCCAGCAGCAGCAACTCCCCTGGTCTCTCCTCCAGCAGCAGCATCTCCCCAGGCCTCTCCGTCTCCTGCTGCAGCATCTCCCCAGGCCTCTCCGTCTCCTGCTGCAGCCCCCCAGGCTCCCATGCCGTCTGCTGCAGCCCCCCAGGCTCCCATGCCGTCTGCTGCAGCCCCCCAGGCTCCCATGCAGTCTGCTGCAGCCCCCCAGGCTCCCATGCCGTCTGCTGCAGCCCCCCAGGCTCCCATGCCGTCTGCTGCAGCCCCCTAGGCTCCCATGCCGTCTGCTGCAGCCCCCCAGGCTCCCACGCTGTCCGCTGCAGCCCAACAGGCTCCCACGCCGCCCGCTGCAGCCCAACAGGCTCCCACGCCGCCCGCTGCAGCCCAACAGGCTTCCACGCCGCCCGCTGCAGCCCAACAGGCTTCCACGCCGCCCGCTGCAACACAACAGGCAGCTCAACAGGCTTCCACGCCCCTCGCTGCAGCTCAACAGGCTTCCACGCCCTTCGCTGCAGCTCAACAGGCTCCCTTAATGCAGGCCGTGTTCCCTTGGGTCCTGTGTTTTGGACGGCCTCCCGGCCGCCCCCCTGACCTGGCTCGGCTTGATGGACAGCCTCCCGGCCGCCCGCCGGAACAGTGACTCTTAGGGACGGTCCCTTGACCGTCCATATCCCTTTTGATTCCTCGTGTCCTTTTTTCTCTTTGGCTCCTCGTTCTCTCTGGTTCTTCGTGTCCTTTTTCTCCTCGTTCTCTCTGGCTCTTCGTGTTTTGTTTTTCTCTGGCTCTTCGTGCTTTGTTTTTCTCTGGCTCTTCGTGTTTTGTTTTTCTCTGGCTCTTCGTGTTTTGTTTTTCTCTGGCTCCTCGTGCTTTGTTTTTCTCTGGC
>NW_023637522.1:0-1001 GCF_014905685.2 Nematolebias whitei | reverse complement strand
TGTTGTGAAATAAAATATATTTTTGTGCTTAATTCTTATTTTTATGTATTGGTGAAACTTATTTGCTCTTCAACGGAGTCTGTGTGGAGCTGAAGAGGACAGGCATTTTCTGTCATCAGTTCCTTTGTTTAAACTCAGCAGAAAACTGAACACGATAGGGGGAGGTGAACAGAACTTTCTTGTTGATGTTACAGAGGTCTCACTCTCTGATTGGTTCAGAAAGCTGCGTTGCTATGGATACGAGGTTTTACGACCGGCCAGGACTAATGGATACATTCCAGACAATAAGTTAATAGGACAGATTGAACTTTCTTTGTTCTGATTATCTGAAACTGTTAAATGGGATGCTGCAGTCAAGAGTTATTTAGTGAGTTTTATTGTCTGCATTAAACATGGTTTAACACTCTTGTGAAGTTTGCTTCAGTTTTCATATATATAAAGTAAGTATCTAGGATGAACATTTTTAATTAGATAAAAGTTGTGATTATATAGTTGAAGAAAGACATGCACACTTAATAAAAACGACATTGATATGTTTCATAGGAAAATATGAAACTCCAACAACACTTAGAAGAAAAACTGTGAAAGTTAGACAAAGGAACATTTTGGGGGAGGTTGTAAGTTCTGTGTTGCTCCAAACGGGGCAGCACCCAAGACAGGTTATAAAAGCATCTCCCCCCTCGGCAGAGAAACAGAACCGCCCAGAGCAGATCAGAATCATGCAGCACGAGCTGCAAACAACTGTGCAGGTCGTATTGGTCAGAATGAATGCGAATTCATTTAATCCATCTACTTCATCACTTTTATTTTATTTTTGCAATAATTACTAACCAAAATTGTATTCCTAAAAATGTATCTTGTGACTATTATCTATTAAATATACGTGTGAACTTGAAATAGCGACTCTGTCCTATTTTTAGTGTAACTTAGTTTTTCCTTCCTTGGTCCTGTACAACAAGCCATAACAACGAACTCGGGCGGAGCGAAGACGCAAATCAACA
>NW_023637521.1:0-1001 GCF_014905685.2 Nematolebias whitei | reverse complement strand
GAGATACTTGAGGAGAATCTTGCCCGGGCTGTTAGAAGTGGTGTGGAGAAACCTCCCCTCCGGCAGAGGCAGAGCAGCCCGCATATTTAGCCACCGTTCAGCCCAGGAGAACTCCTCGTGGTTCAAGTAGATCTGTGCCATACCGAAGGCACCGTTTGTCTTGTGCTCCCTCACCTGTGGAAGGAGGCATGCAAAATTAGTTGGCTCACCTGCGTGCCACGTGTTGAGCTAGTACCTCACTACGTACCTTCACAACGAAGCCCAGAGACTCTGACTGATGACATGCCTTGGCAGCTTCCACCTCAGACACAGCCAGGCCAATAAGAACGCCAATCCGGTGACCGTAGACAGAGGCGATCAGGGCAGAGAAGTAGCCGTAGAAGCGATGCCTCAGCTCGGGGGATTTGTCGTCCTCCATCATGTCTGAGGGGGTTGAGAGAGATGGCGAGAGAGTGGTTTAAAGTTATAGAAAGAGAGGAAGATTGGGAGAAGAGATAAAAAGTTTTACCAAGCAGCTGAGGGATTCTGGAGCGGGCCAAGTCCCGGCACTTTGTTAGGGTCTGTGCTGAAATGATGCGCGACACCTTGGCATCTTTAACTGTTATTTGGTGAAGCACCACGTATTTACGCAGCTGGCGAATGCAGTTCTTCAATGCCCTCAAGACACCGATTTGCTGGGCTCTTGACAACCTGCATGATGGTGGAGGAGTTTCTGTAAAATACTCGAGGAACTGGTACACGTTCTTGAGATGAGTGCAGGCAGTGGTGACGGTTCTCCCCTGCGACATCAGCTCGTGCGCACAACTGCAGAAAAACGTTGCCATTTTAGTCGTTTGAAAGGCATGCATGGCGACCACCACAAACCAGCTTACCTTTGAATACGCCCAACGTCATCCAGGAAGAGCCAGGTGCCCAGCTGATTACAACCAGACGCCATACGCTGGAGAAAACAACTGACCCGATTCACAGCAGACCCCACGTTCTCCCGGCGTTTGGCGCTG
>NW_023637520.1:630-1001 GCF_014905685.2 Nematolebias whitei | reverse complement strand
ACTCAGTCGTCACAAGCTACAACTGAGGTAATGGCAGTCACACGTGCACAAGCTGCAGCTAAACCTGCTGATAACACAGTTTCTGTGCGCCCAATGCTGACTGACCCAGACATCATCCAACTTCAGAAGTTGGATCCTGCAATTAACTCGATGATGCTGTATCTGACTGACCCAGACAAATACACTCCATCGAAAGACGAGCTGGATTCCAATCCAGACCTTAAAGTCCTCTTTCAGCTGCGCAAACAGCTAAAACTACTTAAAGGCATCCTAACTTTTGCTCATGGACGGACGTCCTCACCTGTGTTCGTGGTCCCCCATGACCACAGGGGGGTGATGTTAGTCCATGCACATGACCTTCCGTCCGCAGG
>NW_023637520.1:0-530 GCF_014905685.2 Nematolebias whitei | reverse complement strand
ATTGCTTATTGGCCTGGAATGAAAAAGGATGTCAAGGACTACATAAAAGGGTGCCTGATCTGTGGCCAGTTTCAACCATCCAGACCACTTCACAGAGCACCACTGCATAGTAGAGGCATTGCATTTCCATGGTCGGACCTCCAGATTGACTGGGTCGGACCACTCACTAAGACCTCTAGAGGAAATAAATATTTTCTCACGGTAACCTGCGCGTTTACCAAATGGGTAGAATGTCTACCAGCCCCTAATGACACAGCACAAACCACTGCTATGTTATTAATGAATCATGTATTTTCAAGGTTTGGACTTCCCCTTAGGGTGAACTCAGACCAAGGTACACACTTCACAGGTGAAGTAATGAAGGAACTGTGGAAGACGCTAGGCGTCAAAGCCAACTTCCATATTGGCTACCACCCACAGGCTTCAGGTCAGGTTGAGAGAGCAAACAGGACTGTGGTGAGTATTCTGAAAAAATACGTAGCTGCAAACCACAAGGACTGGGACGTGAAACTCCCTCTGGTCCTCATGGC
>NW_023637519.1:0-1001 GCF_014905685.2 Nematolebias whitei | reverse complement strand
ACATGCTCTGACACTGCTTATTTGACACTCAGGATTTTACTGTGTATGTTTTCAAGCTTGCCAATATGTCTGAAAAGAGTTTTTAATCTTTCCACGATGTTCAAAGTGATGCTTTCAAGCTTGTTAATGTGTCTGAAAGGATGTACTTGTTTGCCACTCTGTCTGAAGGGATATTTTCAAGCTTACCACTACGTCCACAGTGATCTTTTCAAGTTTCCACTCTCTCTGAAGTCATGTTTTCAAGCTTGCCAGTATGTCCAAAGGGATATTTTCAAGCTTGCCAATGTGTCTGAAGAGATGTTTTCAAGCTTGTCACTATGATCAAAGTGATGCTTTCAAGCTTGCCACTATGTCCAAAAGGATGTTTTTAAGCTTGCAAATGTGACTTATGGGATGTTCTCAAGGTTGCAAATGTGTCTTAAGTAATATTTTCAAACTTGCCACTTTTTCCAAAGTGATGTTTTAAAGCTCACAAATGTGTCTGAAGGGATGTTTTTAAGCTTGTCAATATGTCTGAAGGTATGTTTTCAAGCTTGCCACTCTGTCTGAAGTGATGTTTTCATGTTTGCCACTATGTCCAAAAGGATTTTTTAAAGCTTGCAAATGTGTCTGAAGGGATGTTTTTAAGTTTGCGAATGTGACTTTATGAGATGTTCTCAAACTTGCCAATGTGACTTAAAGGCAGGTTTAGAAGCTTGTCAATGTGTCTGAAAGGATATATCTGAAGTGATGTTTTCAAGCTTGCCACTCTGTCTGAAGTGTGGTTTTCATGCTTGCCACTATGAACAAAGAGATGTTCTCAAGCTTGCAAATGTGTCTGAAGGGATGTTTTCAAGTTTGCCAATGTGACTTTATGGGATGTTCTCAAGCTTGCCAATTAGACTTAAAGGCATGTTAACTAGATTGTCAATGTGTCTGAAAGGTTGTATTTAAGTTTGCCACTATGTCTGAAGTGATGTTTTTCAGTTTGCCAGTATGTCCAAAGGGATGTTTTCAATCTT
>NW_023637518.1:0-1001 GCF_014905685.2 Nematolebias whitei | reverse complement strand
TTGCTGAAGGAACGTTCCTCAAAGGACTTTCAGGACTTCGATGTGTCAAAGGAACGTTCCTCAGAGGACTTTCAGAAGTTAGAATTGCTGAAGGAACGATCCTCAGAGGAGATTCAGGACTTTGATGTGGTGAAGGAATGTTCCTCATAGGAGATTCAGGACTTTGATGTGTTGAAGGAACGTTCCTCATAGGAGATTCAGGAGTTCTATGTGTCAAAGGATCGTTCCTCAGAGGAGTTTCAGGAGTTAGATGTGTCGAAAGAACGTTCCTCAGAGGAATTTCAGGAGTCCGATGTGTCGAAAGAACGTTCCTCAGAGGAGTTTCAGGACTTTGATGTGTCGAAGTAACGTTAATCAGAGGAGATTCAGGACCTCGATGTGTCGATGGAACGTTCCTCAGAGGAGATTCAGGACTTCTATGAGTCGAAGGAACGTTCCTCAGAGGAGATTCAGGACTTCCATGTGCTCAAGAAACGTTCCTCAGAGGAATTCAGGACTTCAATGTGTGGAAGGAACAATCCTCAGAGGACATTCAGGACTTCCATGTGTCGAAGGAACGTTCCTCAGAGGACTTCCAGGACTTAGATGTGTCGAAGGAATGTTCCTCAGAGGACTTTCAGGACTTCGATGTGTCGAAGGAACGTTCCTCAGAGGACTTTCAGTACTTCAATGTGTCAAAGGAACGTTCCTTAGAGGAGATTCAGGACTTTGATGTGTTGAAGAACGTTCCTCAGAGGAGATTCAGAACTTTGATGTGTTGAAGAAACGTTCCTCAGAGTAGTTTCAGGAGTTGATGTGTCAAAGGAATGTTTCTCAGAGGAGGATCAGGAGTTAGATGTGTCGAAAGAAAGTTCCTCAGAGGAGTTTCAGGAGTTCGATGTGTCGAAAGAACGTTCCTCAGAGGAGTTTAAGGAGTTAGATGTGTCGAAAGAACGTTCCCCAGAGGATTTCAGGACTTCGATCTGTGGAAGGAACATTCCTCAGATGACTTTCAGGACTTC
>NW_023637517.1:0-1001 GCF_014905685.2 Nematolebias whitei | reverse complement strand
ATGGATGGAAGAAAAACTAAATAGGGCTTAACATCTATTAGAGATTTATGTTTAAATGTGACAGGTCTACCTCAATCCAAGGAGTTGGATTGTGGAATGGTCTAGAGAGTGATGTCAAAAATGCCAAGTCAATGTGTACATTTAAGAAAAAGATCAAAGCTAAATTGTTAAAAAAATATATATATGAAGTAGCTTAGTGTGTTTTTGTATTAGAATTAGAAAAATTAGAAAGAGTTATTCGTTTTGATCTGTTACTTGAAAATTATTATGAAAAGGGGCAGATATAATAAGATTTTTTTCTTCTTTCTGCTGCCTTTCATTTTAAATCTCTTGTATTTTTTTATATTGTTATGGAATTGCTTTGTATTTTTTAAATTAATAAACTTCATACCATGTTTTATAAGGGAAGGGTTTTTTTTCCCCCTAAAATGTCAGCTGGAAGTTTGTGTAGTTTATAGTTTCTATTATTGTGAACCTGTTCAGTTTTCAAACCAAGCTCATTTGCATGTTATAAAAAAATGCAGGACTCTCACATACACAAAAAACAAGGGATTTGTTCAGACTACCAAAAAGATTTCTTAAATAAACAGACCAAATAAATAAAATGCTAAAGCAAGCAGAGGAGGAACCAGCTGTTGCGCATCCTGTTGTGAACACGCTGTCAAGCCAGCGCAGCAACAAGTCTGCCAGCGGCAGAGTGTGTGTCAAGAATCATGAGTCATCTCTACATTTTGACTTCCTGTGCAGGTTGCCAGTTAAAGAATGCTCTTTGATTTTAACCAAAAATTCATCCTGACTGAGCTAGCCAGATTCAAAGTGTTGAAAAACACTCCGTTAGAGAAAAATAAATGATTAATATTACAGATATTTAGTTTATACAGTAAATTATTGTTACACCTCCTCCCTGGCAGCAGCTGTAGCCTGGAACAAGCTTAAAGTTTTTTATCTGGTATATTTTTTCTAAATGTGATATCTCAAGAACACAAAGGATTTTTTTTTTT
>NW_023637516.1:576-1001 GCF_014905685.2 Nematolebias whitei | reverse complement strand
TGTGTGTATATACATATATGTATGTATATGTGTGTGTATATACATATATGTATGTATATGTGTGTGTATATACATATGTGTATGTATATGTGTGTGTATATACATATGTGTATGTATATGTGTGTGTATATACATATATGTATGTTTATGTGTTAGTATATACATATGTGTATGTATATGTGTGTGTATATACATATACGTATATATATGCGTGCCTATATACATATATGCGTGTGTTTATACATATATGTATATATATGCATGTGTATATACATAAATGTATCACATATATATCAAATTCAAAAATATTTCATTAAACCCAGAGGGAAATTATTTGTTGTTGTAACTCATTATCTTCATTTCATTAAGATATATATGTGTATATATACGTGTATATATATATATATATATATATATATATATAT
>NW_023637516.1:0-476 GCF_014905685.2 Nematolebias whitei | reverse complement strand
TATATATATATATATATATATATATATGTGTGTGTGTGTGTGTGTTCATATATATATGTGTATATATAGATATGTATATATGTATATATATGTGTATATATATATGTATATATGTATATATATTTATGTATATATATATATGTATATATATATATATATGTGTGTGTATATACATATATGTATGTATATGTGTGTGTATATACATTTGTGTATATATGCGTGTGTATATACCTTTGTGTATATATGCGTGTGTATATACATATGTGTATATATGCGTGTGTATATACATATATGTATATATATGCGTGTCTATATACATATATGCGTGTGTTTATACATATATGTATATATATGCATGTGTATATACATATATGTATCACATATATATCAAATTCAAAAATATTTCATTAAACCCAGAGGGAAATTATTTGTTGTTGTAACTCATTATCTTCATTTCATTAAGATATATATATATA
>NW_023637515.1:0-1001 GCF_014905685.2 Nematolebias whitei | reverse complement strand
AATTTATGTGCAGATTAATCTCACTTCCCTCTCTCCTGAGGGTTGTTAGGGTTTGTGTTTGCCTGACTTACAAAAGAGGCGTTTGAGTCACATGCATGGATGTGAGAATCAGAGTGAAAATGACTGGGTATCTTTGCCAGATTGTTTCAGGCAAGTGTGGTAAACATGTCCTTTGGCCTCCTTTATATTTTTTACTTTTGGATTTACTTCCTTTTCATTGTTCTGCAAGAAATGCATCATACAGATCTTGTTCTGTCAATGATCAGCTCCTATCAGCCTTTGTTGCCATATCTACCACTTAGTTTGACCCTGTGTTATGTTTCAGTTCATATCAGTCTTTACCAACAGAAATGTGGGCCGGTGTTGTGCCAAAAATTGATTGGCTGCCAAATGGTGGCCGCGGGAGCGTGCAGGGGAGGACTAACGATACTTTAACAAGATTAACACTTAAAAACAATTGTTTGCTCAAAATTATAGCAAAGGTGTGTTTCAGTTGAACTTTTCTTTAATAAATGCACTTTAACGGTCAAATCAGCAGCATTTCACCTGAGCAGCTCAGCAAAATGAAGCTGATTTGAAGTTTGCTCCAGGAGTTCCTGGGCGAGACAAAGGTGGCTTGGCATGGCAAGCCAAGTTTATCACTAATGGCCACTTTTACCTATTAATGAGACACTTGGCTTGCCATACAACTCAACTACCCTCTAGTGGCTGGAAATGGTAGTGTTCAATATTCTCCATGTCAGAATGAATGAAATTGTCAGATCTCAGCCAAAAATGGGTTATAGATATGGGGAAAAAAAAAAAAAAAAACATAAGCCACTTTGCTGTATAAGCCACAGGGCATGCTAGTTTATGCAAAAAGGTGCGACTTATACAACCAAAAATATGGTATATTCATACAGAAGTATAGACTATTATTTCCTGAACCATGTTATAAAGGGCAAAACAAGTGTAACTTTAAAAAATAACAATCAGATCAAATTTAAAAACGATTAACATTC
>NW_023637514.1:0-1001 GCF_014905685.2 Nematolebias whitei | reverse complement strand
CCTGTCAGTTCAAACAATCTCACAGCGGCTTCTCCTCACACACAAACAAGCTGGTGTCCTTAAAACAGGTTTTTCTTTTAAATCACCGCAGCTCGGTGAATCACTCGAAAGGCTCGCGTGACTCCGCAGCCAAAATGAACGTGTTCTGCAGACCGAGTCCAGTGGCAAACCTCGCTCTCAACCAGCGCTGCGCGCTGCCTCCTCTATCCGCAACAACATCAAACACGCGCCTTCGCGACAGCGGCAGCCCTCATCTAAAATACGCTGCGTCGATGAGGGCGCACACGCCGGCTCACTTCAGCGTGGATGTGAGCCCGCAGCCAAAAATGAACGTGTTCTGCAGGCCGAGTCCAGTGGCAAACCTCGCTCTCAACCGGCGCTGCGCGCTGCTTCCTCTGACCTCACCAGCGTCAAACTCGCGCCTTCGCGGCAGCCCTTATCTAAAAGACGCCGCGTCGATGAGGGCGCACACGCCTCTCTTCAGCGCACGCTGGCTCACATCAGCGTGGATGTGAGCCCGCAGCCTGAGCGCGGCACAGAAGCGTTTTTCAGAACAGATCTTGTCTCTCCACGCTGAAGTTCGAGAACTTCTGGTAAAAATGTGATCTCCAAGGTCCCCGACAGGGAGCAAAACACAGGGTTTTACTCATGTTTCTTCCAGGTCCCAAAACAGACCGGAGGGATGAGACCCATATTGGTTTTGTCAGTTTTCAACAAAACATCCATGGAAAAGCGATTTCACATGTTGACAACCAGACAGCTACTGGACAACATTCAGCGAGACAATTGGCTGACCTCCTCGATCTGAAAGACGCCTATATCCACATCCCGATCATTCTGAAGCACAGAAAGTTCCTGCGCTTCTCTTTTCAAGGGATTCAATATCAGTACAACAGGCTGCCGTTCGGTTATTCCCTCGCGCCTCGTACTTTCTCGAAATGTGTGGAGACGGCCCTCCAGCCTCTACACAGAGCAGGGATGAGAATTTTATTTTACCTGGA
>NW_023637513.1:0-1001 GCF_014905685.2 Nematolebias whitei | reverse complement strand
TGAATCCGAGGTTCGACTATCCGACGGACCCTCCTCTCCAGAACCCCTGAATAGACCTTACCAGGGAGGCTTAAGAGCGTGATTCCCCTGTAGTTGGAACACACTCTACGGTCCCCCTTTTTGAATAGGGGGACCACCACCTCGGTCTGCCAATCCAGGGGAACTTCCCCTGATGTCCACGCAATATTGCAGAGTCGCGTAAGCCAACACAACCCTACAACATCCAGAGCCTTAAGGAACTCTGGGCGGATCTCATCCACCCCTGGGGCCCTGCCACCTAGGAGCTTTTTAACCACCTCTGTGACCTCAGCACCAGAGATTGGAGGGCCCGACCCAGAGTCCCCAGGCTCCGCTTCCTCAGTGGAAGATGTGCCGGTGGGATTGAGGAGGTCTTCAAAGTATTCCGCCCACCGACCCACAACATCCCGAGTTGAGGTCAGCAGCACACCACTCCCACTATAAACAGTGTTGGTGGCGTACCGCTTCCCCCCCTGAGATGCCGGATGGTGGACCAGAATCGTCTCGAAGCCGTGCGGAAGTCGTTCTCCATGGCCTCTCCGAACTCCTCCCATGCCCGAGTTTTTGCCTCAGCAACCACCCGAGCCGCATGTCGCTTGGACTGCCGGTACCCATCAGCTGCTTCCGGGGTCCCACAGGCCAAAAAGGCCCGATAGGACTCCTTCTTCAGCCTGACAGCATCCCTCACCGACGGTGTCCACCATCGGGTTCGAGGGTTGCCGCCGCGACAGGCACCGACAACCTTGCGGCCGCAGCTCTAGTAAGCCGCCTCGACAATAGAGGCACGAAACATGGTCCACTAAGACTCAATGTCCCCCACCTCCCTCGGAACATGTTCAAAGTTCTCCCGGAGGTGGGAGTTGACACTCCGTCTCACAGGAGACTCTGCCAGACGTTCCCAGCAAACCCTCACAATACGTTTGGGTCTGCCAGGTCTGACCGGCATCCTCCCACACCATCGGAGCCAACTCACCACCAGGTAG
>NW_023637512.1:0-1001 GCF_014905685.2 Nematolebias whitei | reverse complement strand
TCCCAGTTAAAACAAAACCCCTTGTGACACCAGGAATGAAGCCGTGTGACACCAGGAATGAAGCCGTGTGTTACACAGTCCATCAGTACACCATTCCAAACCGAGGCTGGAGGGAACACAAAGAACACGCAGCAATGGGTAATTAAAGATGGGTGGAGTCAGTCTGCTAATCCCACAGGACACCCTGATTTGCACACTTCTTCCCTCTTTGCACCCTCAGCATCTCCCTCTTGACAGCTCCCAGGATGGAGAGGGCGTGCTCGTGGGTCTGCAGGGTTGGAAGAATCGTGCAGGGTTGTCTCAAAACCCGCTCACCTGTACTCACCAATTGCCTGCCACGCCCCAGACACACGTACAGAATCCTTTTTGGCCACAAGCAATACGAATTACTTCTGATTTGTCGGCAGCTCTTCCACCACCAGATCACGCTTCTATCCCTGTTGAAAACGTGGATCCATCGTTAAGTACTGGTTCTTTTCCCCTTCTGCAGGCAGGAAATCAGATAAGTTATAAACCTCTTGCGCTAGGTGATGTGCAGGCGTTAGTGGACAAACTCCCTCCCCTCACAGAAGGAGGAAGTAAGTGGTTGAATGTAGTGGACTCCTTAACTAAAGGTATTAATTTAGCTGTGGGAGACATGAGGGCGCTGTTGGGAAGGTGTGTAACTTCTACTAGGATGGATGAGATAGAGAGAGCTGCTGGGTGGAATTGTAACATACCTGACTCAACTTGCATGTTGTTGCAGTATCAGAGATTTGCCACTGCTCTCAGACAGGATTATCCCCTTCCAGAAGGTACAGGGCTTCCAGGTGAACTAAGTTCACCTGGAAGCCTGGTCAGAACCCCACTGCATATTTAGATGTGTGTAAACAGGATTGGTATGACAGAACACACTGCCATGGTCAGGGGGAAAATCAAAAGTATTTTTTTAGACAAGCAATACTAGATGGTGTACCCGCAGCAGTCAGTAAGGCAATGAAAATTAACCCTGATTTGCCCAC
>NW_023637511.1:0-1001 GCF_014905685.2 Nematolebias whitei | reverse complement strand
AGGGCAGTTTCAGTGCTGTGGAGAGGTTTAAAGCCAAATTGGAAAAGTAGATACTGTGTTGCAAGCCATCATGTACACAGTTTGAATGTCATCGTCAAAATTGGGGAAAACACTACAGAGGCCCATACCATAGACAAGAAAAGAGCTGGTTGCTGGTATTAAGAGGGCCAAGGCCACATATGCAAAGAGGATCGAGGGTCAATTCATCTCACAAGACCCTCGGAGCATGTGGAGGGGCATTAAGTGCATAACAGATTATAAAGGAAGGAGTGAACAATGTCCCAAAGACCCATCTCTGCCTGATGCCCTCAACAAGTTCTATGCACGCTTTGAAGACCCGAACAGACCACCCAGCACCAGACTCACCTCACCACCGGATGAAGAGCATCTCAGCGTGACCTCAGCAGAAGTAAGGAGTACCTTCAGGAGGATTAATCCGCACAAAGCAACTGGCCCAGACAACATCCCCGGAAAAGTGTTGAAGGAATGTGCTGATCAGCTCTGTGAGGTGCTGGCAGACATCTTTAACACCTCACTTACCCTGGAGACAGTTCCCACCTGCCTGAAGACTGCCACCATCATCCCAGTCCCAAAAAGCTCTACAGTGACTGGTCTGAATGACTATCGGCCAGTGGCCCTCACCCCGATAGTCGCTAAATGCTTCGAAAAACTGGTCATGACTCACATCAAAACAACCATCAACATCAACGAGGACCCTCATCAGTACGCATACCGTGAGAACCGATCAACAGAGGATGCAATCTCCTCTGTGGTCCACACTGCGCTCAACCACCTGGAGCAGAAAAACTCTTACGTCCGTATGCTCTTTGTGGACTTCACATCCGCCTTCAACACCATGATCCCCCAAACCCTGATGGACAAACTATCCACACTAGGACTAAGCCCCTCCATCTGCAACTGGGTACTAGACTTTTTAACAAACAGACCACAGTTAGTGAGGATCCACAACCTCTCCTCCTCCACCATAACCCTCAGCACTG
>NW_023637510.1:0-1001 GCF_014905685.2 Nematolebias whitei | reverse complement strand
CAAAACCAAAGAGAAACAAATATTAATAAGAAGAATAGAAGAGAAGAAAATCCACAGACACCAAGCAGTGAACAAAGTGACAAAAATATAAACTCAGACAGGCGTGAATCGTGACAGTTAGGGCTATTGCACTGTTAGCTTTAAGTTAGGGCTATTGCACTGTTAGCTTAAATGAAAACTCTACATTGTGCATTAAGTGTGAATGGATGTTTGTCTCGTTTGTCTGTATGTGCCCGTGTAATGGACTTGTAACCTATCAAGGGTGTACCTCGTTTGTTGCGCTGTGATTGGTGGATATGGGAACCATTGACCATCATGATTTGAAAAGAACAAAGCGGGTAAAGGTAATGGATAGAGAAACTACTTTGACAAGGACCAGAACAACATGATGCTTGCTACCCTGTAGTATGATAGTTTGTTGAATGCTTAGTAATGCTTAAACTCGCAAATGGAGTTCAGCAACAAAGATTATCTACATGCTGTCATGCTTGCACAAAAAAAACATTTACCTCACCGTATATTAATTTTATATTGGCCTATGAGATGCAAATTGTATGTTGTGCACTTGGTTTGGTTTATTTTCCTATCCTTTGGATAGTTTGCCAAAATGATCCCTTGAAATAATGTTTTCCCCTTTGTACTAATGTCCAAGGAGCTGAAGTTATTCTTGGATGCAGATTGTGAATTGTGTCAGTAACAAAAAAGGTCCAGTTGTATCATCTGGACCATTTTCTTTAAGTGAGAAATGTTTTGGCAGCACGGTGGCACAACTGGAAGAGCTGCTGCCTCTCAGCGAGCAGGTCCTTGGTTCAAACCCCGGTCCAGGGGCCTTTCTGGGTGGAGTTTGCATGTTCTCTCCGTGCATGCGTGGGTTTTCTCCGGGTGCTCCGGTTTCCTCCCACAGACCAAAAACATGCATGTTAGGCTGATTGGTAACTCTAAATTGTCCCTAGATGTGATTGAGAGAGTGAATGGTTGTTTGTGTCGTTTGTCTCTATGTG
>NW_023637509.1:0-1001 GCF_014905685.2 Nematolebias whitei | reverse complement strand
GATAAATGATAACTGATAAATGATAACTGATAAATGATAACTGATAACTGATAACTGATAAATGATAAAAGATAACTGATAAAAGATAACTGATAACTGATAACAAATAAATGATCAATGATAACTGATAAATGATAAATGATAAATGATAACTGATAAATGATAACTGATAAATGATAAATGATAAATAACTGATAAATAACTGATAAATGATAACTGATAACTGATAACTGATAAATGATAAATGATAACTGATAAATGATAAATGATAACTGATAAATGATAACTGATAAATGATAACTGATAACTGATAAATGATAACTCATAAATGATAACTCATAAATGATAACTGATAAATGATAATTTATAAATGATAACTGATAAATGATAACTGATAAATGATAAAAGATAAGATAACTGATAAATGATAACTGATAAATGATAACTGATAAATGATAACTGATAAATGATAACTGATAACTGATAAATGATAACTGATAAATGATAACTGATAACTGATAAATGATAACTCATAAATGATAACTCATAAATGATAACTGATAAATGATAATTTATAAATGATAACTGATAAATGATAACTGATAAATGATAAAAGATAAGATAAATGATAAATGATAAATGATAAATGATAAAATATAACTGATAAATGATAAATGATAAATTATAAAAGATAACTGATAAATGATAACTGATAAAAGATAACTGATAAATGATAACTGATAAATGATAACTGATAAATGATCAAATATAACTGATAAATGATCAAATGTAACTGATAAATGATAAAAGATAACTGATAAATGATAACTGATAAATGATAACTGATAAATGATAAAAGATAACTGAAATGATAACTGATAAATGATAACTGATAAATGATAACTGATAAATGATAACTGATAAATAACTGATAAATAACTGATAAATGATAACTGATAACTGATAACTGATAAATGATAAATGATAACTGATAAATGATA
>NW_023637508.1:0-1002 GCF_014905685.2 Nematolebias whitei | reverse complement strand
TGTCATGAATCACGTCCCTGTATTTAGATCTTTATCACTCTGTTCACTAGCTCTGGTTTCTCAGTTCTGTTCTGCTCTTTTCATCCTCACTTCTTCTACCTGGTTCTCATGTGTGTGTATGTGGAGAACCAGTCTGTCCACTCTGCATGTTGGTGAAGGCTGACTGCACTAATTGTCTGCACTGCAGCCAGCTGGCCTGATTATCTCTGACTGGCTGCACCTGTTCTCTCCACCCTTTATAAGCAGCAACCTGTCAACTCTTCGGTGCCCGATAGTTGAACACTCTTAGTAGTTAGTAGATATCCCGCGTTCATGCCTGTAGTCCTTATTGCCCTCTCTTGTCCCTGTTCAAGTCCTCGCTCCTTGTCTTGCCCTCCACGCTACCTGTCCCTCTTTCTGGTTGTCCTCCCCTTCTTGTTTGGCCTGATCTCTTGGTTCTTTGACCCTCTGCCTGCCTCGACCACGTCTCTTTGGATTGTCCTTTTGGATTTGTTTCTGCATCTGCTCTTGGTACCGACCCACGCCTGCACGACCACCGATCTGCCTGCTCCTCTGGTACTGCCTGACATCTGCTTCTCGTTACTGGACCTTGGAAAGCCTGACCTCCCCTTTTGGATCACGGACTCTGGACAAGCAGACAGCTGCGGCCGACTGTCGTCCTTCACCGGACTCAGCCCTTCCAGCAGCTGCAGATCTGAACTCTTCCACCTTTCAGGACCCTTGAGATCATCTGAGACGGTTAGTAGTTTTTCCTTATTGACTATTCTCCACGTTCTAGTAATCAGCACGACCACTAACCGTTCTCTGCTTCTTAGATTGCTCCTGCCATTAACCGACACCAGAACCAGAACCCAGACCAGCACCGAGACCAGCTGTCACTTCCCTCCTAGAAACAATAAACACTTATTATTTATCGTCAGTCTGTTGTGTTGTGATCTTGGTCCAAACCCTCACAAGAGTTCCTTACAGAACTATCGGGCCACGATGGACCACTCACACACA
>NW_023637507.1:0-1002 GCF_014905685.2 Nematolebias whitei | reverse complement strand
ACCCCTTCAAATACTGGACCAAAATCACCACAAACACTTGAAACTGAATTATAAAAAGTTTATTAGAGAGACCCTGGCTTCTCAAAGAAAGAACTGGTTCTGGTGTCGATCTAAGAGCTCGGGCTGGAACGAGTCTGTAAACAAGTAGAGTACGGTTAGTGGCCAGGCGGGAGACAGAAGCAGGTGCAAATGTCAAAAAGGTGAGACCACTAACCGTTACTCTGGTTGAAGGGGGCGTGGGAGTAATGAGTCGCTTCAAGCTGGTGTGCCCACTGCAGGAGGAATGATCCCGGTGAAGGGAGTCAGCCGGCTGCAGCGTTGAACCCAAGGATGGATGGATGGATGAAAAGCGCTGATCCGCAGCGGCGCCGAACCAGTACCCGATCCGTGAGGCGGGAGGCGTAGTCGTGCAGGCGAGGGTCAAAACCAGAGAGCTGAGATGCGACAGTACCATGCAGGAGCGGGCGATAGGCAGGTCAGGAGCAGGCGTGGGTCGAGAACCAGCAGGTGAAGAATATATCCAAAGGAGCAGGCGAGAGGCGAAGTCAGACGATCCGGAGTCGAAAACCAGGAAGTCAGCGAACAGAGGCGAGGATACGAGGACCGGGAGGAGGGACAGGAGCAGGGCAGGCAAAACAAGGAAGGAGGGAAACTATGAAAGGACAGGAGACTATAAAGGATAGTAGCGCGGGATATCTATTGGCAGGCAAGCTGTTTTCGACTATCTGGCGCTCACCCTGTGGACAGACCAGGTTTATAAAGGGTGCAGCGACAGGTGCAGCTAATGAAAACTAATCAGTGCAGAGTGAAGTGAAGGAAAGACAAATTTAAACTATCATGCAGCCAGCAGAGAGAAACAGACAGAGTGCTGCAGAAATAAAAGTCTCAAAACCAAAGAGAAACACATATAAATAAGAAGAATAGCAGAGGAGAAAATCCACAGACACCAAGCAGTGAACAAAGTGACAAAAATATAAACTCAGACAGGCGTGAATCGTGACA
>NW_023637506.1:659-1002 GCF_014905685.2 Nematolebias whitei | reverse complement strand
AATGTTTCAAGCTGCACATGACCTGCTTTAGAGAAGACATAGTGATGGGTTCAAAATGGTCAAATAGAGCTACAGCTTGATGTGGGATGGATGGGATATGAGTTGGAGGGGAAATGAGAGTGGTCGCAATTTTTTCCAAAAAGAAATGTTTGAAGTTGTCGCTCAGCTCAGTCGAGGCTTCCAGAGATGATGGTTCAGTGAGGTGGAGAACAGAGTTTAGGGTGGAGAAGAGGACACGTGGGTTGTGAGAGTTTGAGGTTATGATGTCAGAGAAGTATTTGGATTTAGCAGCTTTCACTGCTTTCTGACAACGGCGCCAACTCTCTTTAAGTATTTGAAAAGA
>NW_023637506.1:0-559 GCF_014905685.2 Nematolebias whitei | reverse complement strand
TGGTGGCTAGTAAGTAGCTTAAGGGAGCACTACCGCCACCAGGTGGTAAGACCAGTTGGATTCTAGTCCCCCCCTACAGAGCCGGTCCAGAAATGTACATGGAAACGCAACAGACCCGAGGTGATCTAAACCGACACGAACTGATCTGATCCGCACTGTGACAGTGGAAAAGGGGCATTAGTAATCGAGGGGGGACCACATCAAAGGGGGAACCATAATGTTTCAAGCTGCACATGACCTGCTTTAGAGAAGACATAGTGATGGGTTCAAAATGGTCAAATAGAGCTACAGCTTGATGTGGGATGGATGGGATATGAGTTGGAGGGGAAATGAGAGTGGTCGCAATTTTTTCCAAAAAGAAATGTTTGAAGTTGTCGCTCAGCTCAGTCGAGGCTTCCAGAGATGATGGTTCAGTGAGGTGGAGAACAGAGTTTAGGGTGGAGAAGAGGACACGTGGGTTGTGAGAGTTTGAGGTTATGATGTCAGAGAAGTATTTGGATTTAGCAGCTTTCACTGCTTTCTGACAACGGCGCCAACTCTCTTTAAGTATTTGAAAAGA
>NW_023637505.1:0-1002 GCF_014905685.2 Nematolebias whitei | reverse complement strand
ACATTCAGATCTTATTTACTAATGATACACATTCAGATATTATTTACTAATAATACACATTCAGATCTTATTTACTAATGATACACATTCAGATATTATTTACCAATAATACACATTCAGATATTATTTACTAATAATACACATTCAGATCTTATTTATTAATGATACACATTCAGATATTACTAATTATTCACATTCAGATATTATTTACTAATAATACACATTCAGATATTATATACTAATTATACACATTCAGATATTTACTAATTATACACATTCAGATATTTTTTACTAATAATACACATTCAGATATTTACTAATGATACACATTCAGATATTATTTACTAATGATACACATTCAGATATTATTTACAAATAATACACAGATATTATTTACTAATAATACACATTCAGATATCATTTACTAATAATACACATTCAGATATTATTTACTAACAATACACATTCAGATATTACTAATTATACAAATTCAGATATTATTTACTAATAATACACATTCAGATATTATATACTAATTATACACATTCAGATATTATTTACTAATAATGCACAGTCAGATATTTTTTACTAATAATACACATTCAGATATTATTTACTAATAATACACATTCAGATATTATTTAGTAATAATACAAATTCAGATATTTTATACTAATAATACACTTTCAGATATTATTTACTAATAGTACACATTCAGATTTTATTGACTAATGATACTCATTCAGATATTGACATATAATACACATTCAGATATTATTTACTAATAATACACGTTCAGATAATATTGACTAATGATACACATTCAGATATTATTTACTAATAGTACACATTCAGATATTATTTACTAATAATACACATTCAGATATTATTTACTTATAATTCACATTCAGATATTAACTAAAAATACACATTCAGATAATAATAACAAATGATACACATTCAGATATTATTTACTAATAATACACATTCAGATATTATTTA
>NW_023637504.1:0-1002 GCF_014905685.2 Nematolebias whitei | reverse complement strand
GCATTAAAAAGATATAATAATTTAGGTAAAATGACCATTTAATTGACATGAGTCTTTCACCTATGTCCAAGGGGAGCGAGCCCCATCTGTCTAGTTCCCTGTTAATTTCCTTTGTAATATTTTCATAGTTGCTAACAAAAAGACAAGAGAGGTCCCTTGGTATACACCCCCCCAGGTATTGAATACATGTTGAGTTCCAGTTTAAATCATATTGTCTGGCTAAGTTTTGAGTGGGGGTAAAATTGAAAGAAAGAACTTGAGTTTTATTAACATTAAGAAAGTATCCAGAAAGAGATCCAAATAATTTGAGGGCATTCATAAGTAGAGGTACACTAGAACCTGGCTTCAAAAGGCTTACCAAGACTAGGGCATTAACAGAGTACTTGAGTAATCTACACATCGATTGCTAGGACATCTATCGATGTTAAAAATGTAAAGTCGGGTATCTGTAGTGACGTCATATTATGTGACCACGTATGACCGTAGGGGGCGGTGTTGCACTGTTGCGGGTCACAGAGTATGGTGTATCACCGGGTCCTATCCACCGAACCAGAACCAGTTTCGGTTTAAGTTTCGTTTTTGATGTGCTACATTTCTTCACGTTTGCAGTTTAATAATAATAACTAATGGTATAGTTTTTCCTGTGACTTATTTGCAGTATGATAAATGGTAGGAGCATAATATACGCTCCCAATGTTTTGTTGGTCTTTTTTTTTTGTAAATAATTACCGTTTTTTGCGGTTTTACTCATTTATTTATTTTTGTATCTTGAGATCTATGACGTCATCAAATACTCGAGTTCTACTCGGGTTTTATTATGTTAATGTCAAGTTTAAAAATTGTATACTCGTTCAACCCCTAACCAAGACATCATCTGCATATAAACAAATTTTGTAATCCGTGCCATTTATTTTTATACCTTTAAGTTCTTCTTCTTCTTGTCTGATCATCTGCGCTAAGGGTTCGATAAACAAGTTAAAAAGGAATGGACTAAGTGGACAT
>NW_023637503.1:758-1002 GCF_014905685.2 Nematolebias whitei | reverse complement strand
GTCGGCCTCCAAGGTTTCTACGCCGCCAGCGTCGGCCTCCAAGGTTTCTACGCCGCCAGCGTCGGCCTCCAAGGTTTCTACGCCGCCAGCTGCGGCCTCCAAGTCGCCTACGCCGCCAGCTGCGGCCTCCAAGTTCCTACTTGTCGGACGGCCTCCCGGCCGCCCCCCTGAACGATGGTCCCGTGTCGGACGGCCTCCCGGCCGCCCCCCTGAACGATGGTCCCGTGTCGGACGGCCTCCCGGC
>NW_023637503.1:0-748 GCF_014905685.2 Nematolebias whitei | reverse complement strand
CCGGCCGCCCCCCTGAACGATGGTCCCGTGTCGGACGGCCTCCCGGCCGCCCCCCTGAACGATGGTCCCGTGTATGGACGGCCTCCTGGCCGTCCTCCTGAACAATGGCTCCAGGGACGGTCTCTCGACCGTTCAAATCTTTTGTGTTTTTCCTGCTTGTGTCTTGCCTTAGTTCTTTCAGTTCTTTGTGTTCTTCCTTGTGTTTTCTCTGGCCCTCCACCCTTGCAGTGCCGCCCTCCACCCACCCAAGTCCTTCGGGAGGGGGGTTTTTTGGGGACGCCTGGAGGCGTCCTTGAGGGGGGTGTACTGTAAGGATGGTACCTTTTGCTGTTTCTGTTTGTGTCTGTGTTTCCCTAGTGTTTCCTCGTCAGTTTAATTGTTGCCACCTTTGTCTCGTCACACCTGTTGTAATCACGTCTTGTCTTGTCCTTGTATATAAGCCACCTGTTCTGTGTTGTTCCTTTGTCGGGTCGTATTCGTTGGGTCTCCTGTGTTCTCCTGCGTCTTCTGAGTCTTCCCTGAGTTTCCTGAGTCCCTTCTGAGTTTCCCTCCTGAGCCTTCTATTTATGTAAGTTTTGCTGCCACGTCAGCTTATTGTTTAGTTCTTTTTTCATCATTAAAGATATCTATTTTTGTAATCTGCCGAGTTGAGTCCTGTCTGCACTACTGGGTTCGTTCCTGACCACCAAATCCTGACATTACGACCCGACCACACATTAGAACCCAGCGGGCAGGGCTCTCTCGGCAG
>NW_023637502.1:752-1002 GCF_014905685.2 Nematolebias whitei | reverse complement strand
GAAAAAAAGTCTCTTGGAGGTATGCCTTAAACCCAACAGGAAGTCGGCCATTTTGGGTCAAAGGGTCAATTTTGGCCGTTTTTCACTTTTCGTACACGGCGAATTTGAACGAACTCCTCCTAGGGATTTTGCTCAATCGGTTTCAAACCTTCGCCATTTTGCTCATTAGGCATGGGGGACCAAAAGTTATCAAAACGGTGCAAACCGACGCATGTTAAGGGGGCGGGGCCGGACCTCAAAATTATGCTTC
>NW_023637502.1:0-652 GCF_014905685.2 Nematolebias whitei | reverse complement strand
TTTCCAAACGCTACAACTTTCACGTTGAAAAACAGAATCGTACCAAATTTGGCATGACTCATCTCTGTCCCATGCCCGACGATACCCTGAGGTCAAAATTTGACGCCATCAAAGCCCCGCCCCCTCAGAACAGGAAGTGACTTTTTTTGCTTGGAATGCTCCCTCCCTGACACTCTTGACCCAATCAGGATGATCCTGTGTTAGAAGGCAGATAACAAGTTGGTCTGACTTGCTTTGAAGCGCAAAGCGTTTCCCCTGGAGGATGTGGGCGTGGCGGCGTGGCGAAGTCAGAAGTGACGCCGTTACAATACGTTTGGCTCTGAATTCCACAGATTTGATCCGAGGTTCATGAAAATCACTATGATCGATCATTGCCCGCCCCTTGAACAGGAAACCATGATGATTGCGCAATAGCCTCTCTAGCGCCCCCTAGAATATTTTAAAACCTCAGCCCCGAGCCATTTTTCGACCGATAAATCTGAAACTCGGTGAACATGTGTATCTTCTCAGGACCTATGAAAAAGTCTCTTGGCGCTCCAGTCCAAAACCAACAGGAAGTCGGCCATTTTGGGTCAAAGGTTAATTTTTGGGCGTTTTTAACGGCAAATTTTAACGAACTCCTCCTAGGGATTTTGAAGGATTGACTTAAAAC
>NW_023637501.1:0-1002 GCF_014905685.2 Nematolebias whitei | reverse complement strand
TTCCGTGGCTTCACCACAGACATTAATGAAAACATCTGGATTAATTTTCTAGCAGAAAGGAGAGTTTGAAGATGGAAAATTGAGATTTATCTTACAGAGAGATGTGTGAGGGAATTTATCTGTTTTAACCAGAACAGCACGCTCTTTGGAAATCAGCTTGTCCCAAACAGTACACTTTTGGGTGAAGGTCGACTTTACCTTTCTGAAGATAGATCAGGTCGGCGTGAAGTCCTACTTCCAGCCACTTTCAGCGTCTCCGTTGAGAACAGCTAAAATACCTCGAGAGTCGTGCGAGGTTATCCAAACAGAAGTTATAATTCCCAAAATCGTCTCTGGTTCAGCTTGTTTGGTTTAGCAGCATCCATGAATGCCTGCGTTTTGCATTCATGAACTCCCAAACGCTCTTCATTCTGGATCCCAAGAACTCTGAACTCTTCTGGAACTCTCTGGAACTCTCTCGTTGAACTGGGAAGTTGCCACATTTAAACGGGCTATACTTCCGGTTCATTTGAGAGCTTTCTGATTCGTGGATGGACCAGAACAGAGGTGTGGTTTGTGATGTAAGGTGTTATGGAAAGTCAAGGATTGTTTAAGAACAGACAGAAAGATATCATGGAAAAACCAGACTTCGTGGTGCCACCTCTCCTGTATCTTGCTGTAAAAGTTAAACATGACATTTCTTTTCAGTAAACTTTTTAGTTGACCGAAGCTCGAACTTTAACACACTTACAAATTTGCTCATTGAAGATAGAAAAATCAAGAAATGCATATTACCCTGATTTCTTCTTTGAATGAGGAATAAAAATCATTACTACTGTTTAAGTAAATAAAAATGAGTAGTTCACTTCAACATGTAAACATTGTTTGAACTAACACAATTTGATTATCAAACATTTGTAAAATAGTAATGATCATAGAGAATTGTCTTTTCCACTTGATTAATTCAAGAAAGAAAGTCTCAGGATCGATCAACCTGTATTTCTAGATGCAGATCAATGAAAT
>NW_023637500.1:0-1002 GCF_014905685.2 Nematolebias whitei | reverse complement strand
AAGAACTTGGCGTAGTTTGTCTCTTTCTTCATCAGATGTCAGAGCGTCGGCTTGTGCGACCACCTGATCAATCTGTGATGAGACTGATAAGGGTTCTTGCTCCTTGGGGAGCTCCAACGAATCCCTTTCTGAGTCGTCGGGCCTGTCTATGGGTAAAACACCATAGGTTTGAGGTCCTTGGTCGACGTCATTGGTTGAGAAAAGAGCTATGGCCTGTGTTGGTTCCGTGAACCATACTGGCCCAGCTTCCTGACTCGGTACCAGGTTATCTGGGAGTCCTCCCAGAAATGGAATGCCTAGTTCAAAATCATGAAAGTCGGTTGAAATCAACCATCCTAGCCTAGTCTTTTTTGGGATCAGCACCTCATCCATGCCAGTGTTACACACAGCAATAGATGTGGTCCTGGAGTCAAGACTCACCTGGTTTGTGGCTTCCACGGACAGTCCCAAATTGAAAAATGCAGGAGAGGGTTGAAAATATGCCTGTTTATTGCTAATAGCTTGTCCAGCTATTATGTGGATTCGCACCATTAGGTTAATCACCTGAGGTGGTACTGTGGTGGTTTGGTTGTTAGCAACTTGGCAGGCCTCTGGAATGGTCTGCCCAGCCTTAAGGCCCGCTGTGTCTAGCACAGGAGGATCCTTTGTGGCTGGTTTCAGGGACCACAGCACCTTGTTGATGGTGTCCACGTGGACACCTAGCCTTACCAAAATGTCAGAGCCTATATAGGATGCATGTGGTAAGTTTTGGATAACGAGAAACGGGTGAACCAGTTCTCGTTGATTCCAGTTCAGTTTCAGGTTAATGACTCCTTCTGCGGTCATTACCTGTGAACTAGTGGGAACTAATGGAAAGCGGAAAGCTTTTTTAATTAGTTCTAGACCAACGTGTTTGTGAACCAAGGTTTCGTAGAAAGCTAGGTTAATTGCTGATTTATCTGTCCACAGAGACAGAACAGCATCGTTGGTGTGGGACCCTTGGATCTCTACACCCTTAACTAC
>NW_023637499.1:0-1002 GCF_014905685.2 Nematolebias whitei | reverse complement strand
AAGAAGAAGAAGAAGAAGAAGAAACCTAAAATCACAATAAAAACAAAACTTTAAGATTTTAAAGCGAAAATTTTGTTAGACTGAGTTTATTCTATAAAATATAAATATTTTAATAAATCCTAATAAATAAATTAAAAAAACTAATGAGCTCCTCAAGACCCTGAAGACCTGAATAGAGAAGATGATGGATGGAAGAATGAATGGATGAATGGATAAATGAATCAATTAACGGATGATTGAACAAACAAATGAATGAATGAATGAATGAATGAATGATAAATAAATGAACTACTTGAATAAATTATTGAATAAACAGATGGATGAATGAACAAATGAATGAACGGATGATCGAATGAATTATCTTGTGGGTGGATCAATGAATGGTTAGAATAATAACTGAATGAATGAATTAATACATACATAAACAATTGTTTGATTGAATGAATGAATGAGCTTGTGGGTAGATCGATGAATACAACACTTTATTTATAAATCACTTTTATGGTTGGATGATAGAATGAATGGATGGATGATTGAACAAATTGATGCATAAATGAATGAAGAGATGAATGGATGATTGATTGAATTAATATATTGATGAATGGATGAATGAGCAGATGGATAAATGAATGGGTGTATGAACAAATGAATTATTGAATTAATTTGTGAGTGGGTTGATGGATGGTTGGAATAATGATAGAATTAATTATTTAATCTTCTTCTTCTTCTTTCGGCTTTTCCCTCTTCAGATGTCTCCACAGCGAGTCCTCCTCCATCTCACTCTGTCCTCTGTGTCCTCTGTCCTCACTCCAACTACCTCCATGTCCTCTCTAACTGCATCCATATGTCTCCTCTTTGTCTTTTTCCTGCAGCTGCATTTCTAACATCCAGTATACCCACTGTCCCTCCTCTGGACATGTCCAAACTACTGTCCCTCCTCTGGACATGTCCAAACCACTGTCCCTCCTCTGGACATGTCCAGAGGAGGGACAGTGGTTTGGA
>NW_023637498.1:0-1002 GCF_014905685.2 Nematolebias whitei | reverse complement strand
GGTCACAACAACTGGTAGATAGTGACCCCCGCCGGTCACAACAACTGGTAGATAGTGACCCCCACCGGTCACAACAACTGGTAGATAGTGACTCCCACCGGTCACAACAACTGGTAGATAGTGACTCCCACCGGTCACAACAACTGGTAGATAGTGACCCCCGCTGGTCACAACAACTGGTAGATAGTGACCCCCACTGGTCACAACAACTGGTAGATAGTGACCCCCACTGGTCACAACAAAGGAGAACTTGAATGAACTCATTATTCATGCTTCTGTTCGAATAGCATTGGACCTCCTGAGAAGATAAAGATCTGAACTTCTTTTCAAGTCAAACTTTACCTCATGGATGGGTTATTTTCTTTAACTATTATTTTTCATTCTATTCAGTTTTTTATTTTATTTTGTAAATTCATTATTCTAATTTGTATTTTTTCCAACAAGCATGCAATCTTGCTTATTATTGTCATATATGCAAAGTGAGTACTTCATTCTATTCAGTAAGTTTTATTTATTTTGTATAAACAGTGAGCAGTTTCTTCTCTTGAGTCCTCTGATCGCCCAAACAGTTCCTCCAAGGTGTTAGCATCGGGAATGCTAGTTTGAGTCATTCACTTCCACCATGTCAGCTGACTAATAGAAGGAGTACCGTATACATCTGTCCCTCACTCCTGATCGATCTGTCCACTCCTCTGTCCTCGCTCCTGATTGGTCTGTCCCCTCCTCTTGTCTCTCGCACCTGATTGGTCAGTCTTCTCTTCTGTTTCCACTGTCCCCTCCTCTGTCTCTCGCTCCTGATTGGTCTGTCCCCTCCTCTGTCTCTCGCTCCTGATTGGTCTGTCCCCTCCTCTGTCTCTCGCTCCTGATTGGTCAGTCTTCTCTTCTGTTTCCACTGTCCCCTCCTCTGTCTCTCGCTCCTGATTGGTCTGTCCCCTCCTCTGTCTCTCGCTCCTGATTGGTCAGTCTTCTCTTCTGTTTCCACTGTCCCCTCCTCTGTCTCTC
>NW_023637497.1:0-1002 GCF_014905685.2 Nematolebias whitei | reverse complement strand
CAGTCAGAGTCAGAGTCAGAGTCAGAGTTTCTTTATTGTCATTCGCACCTCATGTGGTACATGTGGTGGAGCGAAATTATGTACACAGGGTCCCAGTTACATCCAACAATAAAATGTATAAGAAAAACAGTAATAACATCTAAGATATGAACTAAGAAAAACATCAACTAAATATACACTAAGCACTCATAACATAAAACATTGAACATCAGCACAAACATGAACATGAGTCTGTGAGCAGATGTGCACGCATGAACACATCAACATTGAAACAGATCAGCAGCAACATGAAACAGATCAGCAGCAACATGATATGGTTTTTCACAGTGATTATTCTAGTTAGAGATTCATGAGTCTAACAGCCTCAGGGTAGAAGCTGTTCCTCAGTCTAGTGGTTCTACACTTAATGCTCCTTAACCTCCTTCCTGAGGGGAGTGGGGCAAAAAGTGTGTGTGCTGGGTGAGTGGGGTCCTTCATGATGCAGGTGGCCCTCTTCCTGCATCTGGAGGTGTAGATGTCTGTGATGGTGGGGAGGCTAATTCCGACAGATTTCTGTGCAGCCTTCACCACTCTCTGCAAAGCTTTTCTTTCTGCAGCTGTGCAGCCTCCATGCCACACATTGATGATCGAGCACAGGATGCTCTCCACTGCACACCTGTAGAAGGAGGTGAGGACTGAGCTTCCCAGACCAGCTCGCCTCAGCTGTCTGAGGAAGTAGAGTCTCTGATGACCTTTCTTGATCAGGCTGGTGGTGTTGTTGCTCCAGCTGAGCTTGTCATTCATGTGTACACCCAAGTACTTGTAGCTGGAGACCACTTCCACCGCAGATCCTCTTATGTTCAGGGGGGTGTAGGTGTTTTTGTTCCTTCTGAAGTCCACAATCATTTCCTTTGTCTTCTTCACATTGATGTGAAGGTTATTCTCTCTGCACCAGCTCTCCAGGTGTTCCACCTCTTGCCTGTAGCTGGACTCATCATTGTTTGTGATGCATCCCACCACCGC
>NW_023637496.1:0-1002 GCF_014905685.2 Nematolebias whitei | reverse complement strand
TTTTGACCTTAGACTTAGTTTTTGACATGGGCCTAGTCCACTACAGTCCCCCCTTTGGAAATCATCACCTGTCCATGGGGATGATTTCCAACTATGGACTTACGCCTTCGATTGTCCTTGAAGCTTGATGTAATCCAGCAAAGAAACCAGAGTCAAGAGTAATCCAGCAAGGAAAACAAAAGTCAAAAGTAATCCAGCAAGGAAAACAAAAGTCAAGGTAATTCCACAATGTTCTCGGTAATTCCATTGTGTTGATTATAATTCCATATCGTCTCGATAATTCCATTGTAGCAATGCTTTAACCCCTTGAAAACAAAGTCTGTAATCCACTGGAAAAAGTCATATAATCCACAATGGTAAATCCACAACGATTGGAAGTGTTGATTAATCAGCATACAGAGGGGTACCCTTGGGTTGAACTGAAGAAGCGGCCACTGGATGAAGAGTGGAGACCAACGTCAGGATTGCAGGTCGCCTCCAGCGAAGGTTGTCTCCAGCGACGTCCAGCCTGTGTCGTTCTGGTTCAAATGTGTCATGCAATTATGTGGTTTAAGGTGGGCTTATGAAGGTGATTTTACATAAGGCCTTAAACTATATGCACCTGGTGTGTAAGCTATTATGGTTGGGAACAGCTACGACTACCAGTTAAGGGGTGGAGCATGCTGAAAAGGGGTAACTACAGGGGTTTAAGCCTATAGAAAAGGGTTCCAAACTACTTTTCCATTTCTAACTTGGGTTAAGTTAGCTTTACATGGCAAAATATAGTTTGGTTCAAATGTCTGTTGTCTTTTAGACGAACGACTTGAGATTGGGTGTTTGGTTTCCCCATAAACGTTTTTGGAAGTCTATGGCGAGACTTATCAAAAAGAATTAGCTATCCCCCCGAATAGAATTGTTCGAGTAGGTTCGGCTTAAGCGATGTGAGATCAATGTAGATTATGGTACTTAAGGTAACAATAATATACATTGACTCCGCAAGGATTGCAATTTAGCGAATGAACT
>NW_023637495.1:0-1002 GCF_014905685.2 Nematolebias whitei | reverse complement strand
TCTTGTCCTATCCTGACCCCCACCGACAATTCATAGTGGAGGTGGACACTTCGGACATGGGGGCTGGTGCAGTTCTCTCCCAAAGATCCTCAGATGGTAAGATGCATCCATGTGCTTTCTTCTCCCGACGGTTATCACCAGCCGAAAGAAATTATGATGTGGGCAACCATGATTTGCTGGCCATAAAAATGGCTTTGGAGGAGTGGAGGCACTGGCTAGAGGGAGCAGAACACCCATTCATCATCCGAACCGATCACAAGAACCTAGCCTACATTCAGGGGGCCAAGAGACTCAATGCTCGTCAAGCTCGTTGGTCACTGTTTTTTGCCCGGTTCAATTTCTCTTATCACCTACATCCCCGGTACTCGCAATATTAAACCTGATGCACTCTCTCGACAGTTTTCTTCATCTGAGGAACCTAAGGTACCTGAGAATATCCTCCCTCGATCTTGCAGGGTGGGAGTTATGACTTGGGCCATCGAAAAGGAGATCCTTGACGCCCAAAAGGGAGACCCCGATCCTGGCATTGGCCCCCCAGGGAAACTTTTTGTCCCTGCAACGGTGAGAAGTAAGGTCCTTCATTGGGTTCATGCTGCAAAATTTTCTTGTCACCCGGGCATTAGGCGCACCCTCCTCCTTACTAAGAGACATTTCTGGTGGCCCAACATGGACAAGGACATCAAGGGATATGTAGCAGCATGTTCTACCTGTTCATGCAACAAGAACAACAACCAACCTCCGGTGGGTTTTCTTCTCCCCCTACCCTCCCCTGGATGCCCATGGTCTCACATTGCCCTTGATTTTGTCACCGGTCTCCCTGTATCAGAAGGTAACTCTGCCATTTGCACTATTGTTGACCGTTTCTCAAAGGCTGCTCACTTTATCCCTTTGGTTAAAATCCCCTCAGCATCAGAGACTGCTCAGATCCTTGTAAAACATGTTTTTCGTCTGCACAGGATCCCTCTTGACATTGTTTCCGACAGGGGTCCACAGTTTACTTCC
>NW_023637493.1:0-1002 GCF_014905685.2 Nematolebias whitei | reverse complement strand
TTTCTGCTTGATTAATTCAAGAAAGAAAGTCATCAGATGGCTCAGACTTATTCAGATCAATGAAAATAACAGTCTCTGTCCATCTGGTAGATTTGAGGTCAGACAAGGGTCAGACCAGGTTCACTACAGTCCCCCCTTTGGAAATCATCACCTGTCCATGGGGATGAATTCCAACCGTGAACTTAGACCTTCAAATGTCCTTGAGCTTGATGTAATCCAGCAAGGAAGACCAAAGTCAGAAGTAATCCAGCAAGGAAGACCAAAGTCAGAAGTAATCCAGCAAGGAAACAAAGTCAAGGTAATTCCACAATGTTCTTGGTATTCCATTGTGTTGATTATAATCCCATATCGTCTCGATAATTCCATTGTAGCAATGCTTTAACCCCTTGGAAACAGAGTCTGTAATCCATTGGAAAAAGTCATATAATCCACAACGGTAAATCCACAGCGATTGGAAGTGTTGATTAATCAGCATACAGAGGGGTACCCTTGGATTGAACTGAAGAAGCGGCCACTGGATGAAGAGTGGAGACCAACGTCAGGATTGCAGGTCGCCTCCAGCGAAGGTTGTCTCCAGCGACGTCCAGCCTGTGCCGTTCTGGTTCAATGTGTCATGCAATTATGTGGTTTAAGGTGGGCTTATGAAGGGGATTTTACATAAGGCCTTAAACTATATGCATCTGGTGTGTAAGCTATTATGGTTGGGAACAGCTACAACTACCAGTTAAGGGGTGGAGAATGCTGAAAAGGGGTACTACAGGGGTTTATGCCTATAGAAAAGTGTTCCAAACTATTTTTCCATTTCTAACTTGGTTTAAGTTAGCTTTACATGGTAAAATATAGTTTGGTGCAATTGTCTGTTGTCTTTTAGACGAACGACTTGAGACTGGGTGTTTGGTTTTCCCATAAATGTTTTGGAAGTCTATGGCGAGACTTATCAAAAAGAATTAGCTACCCCCCCGAATAGAATTGTTCGAGTAGGTTCGGCTTAAGCGTTGTGAG
>NW_023637492.1:0-1002 GCF_014905685.2 Nematolebias whitei | reverse complement strand
TCCTTTTCACCTGTTGGCTGACTGGAGTCCTGTTTGGGTTTCTTCTCTGCTTTCAGGAAGGCCCAATTAGGATATCCACATTGCTCTAGAGCCTGTCTTGTGTGGGATTTCTCCTTCTGCCTGGCTCCTGAGCTAGTGGGGATGCTGTCTGCTCTGTGATACAGAGTCCTGATGACTCCTAACTTGTGCTGCAAAGGGTAATGGGAGTCAAACTGCAAATACTGGTCTGTGTGGGTGGGTTTGCAGTACACCTCAGTTTGCAAATGTCCTCTACCAGAGACTGAGACCTCACAGTCCAAGAAAGCCAACCTGCCATTTTTTACATCTTCACGTGTGCACTTGATGTATTTATCCACAGAGTTGATGTGGTCAGTAAAATGTTGGACTTCCTGAGATTTGATTTTAACCCAGGTGTCATCAACATACCTGAACCAATGACTTGGTGGTGTCCCTGAAAAGGATGTCAAGGCTCTCTTTTCTACCTCCTCCATGTACAGGTTGGCAACAATAGGAGAAACTGGAGACCCCATAGCACACCCATGTTTCTGCCTATAATATTGCTCCCCATATGTGAAGTAGGTTGACTGCAGGCACAGTTTCAAGAGTTGACACAGTTGTTCTGTAGAAAGTGTGGTCCTGCTGCTCAGAGTGGTGTCTGATTTTAATTTTAAACTGACCACCTCTATTGCATCATCAACAGTGTAGTGAACTAAGCCTCCAGTCAAGACCTGCCTCTGAAGACCTTCATGGGACAGGAACTGTTATTTCATTGATTTGAATCCAGAAATACAAATTAGCTCATCCAGAGACTTTCTAATTGTATCCTGAACTAATCAATTGAAAGAACACTCTCTTTTTTATATTAACATTACTATTTTACAATGTCTTGATAATCAAAAGTGTGTTTAGTTCAAACCATTTTTAAATGTTGAAGTGAACCACTCATTTTAAATCAACTGTGAAACAGTATTAATGATTTTTAATCCTCATTCAAAGTAGAAA
>NW_023637491.1:0-1002 GCF_014905685.2 Nematolebias whitei | reverse complement strand
ACCCACCCCTCATTCGGACATCTCTCAAAACACATAGCACACTAGATTGGACTTCCTGAGATTTAATTTTAACCCAGGTGTCGTCAACATACCTGAACCAATGACTTGGTGGTGTCCCTGAAAAGGACGTCAAGGCTCTCTTTTCTACCTCCTCCATGTACAGGTTGGCAACAAAAGGAGAAACTGGAGACCCCATAGCACACCCATGTTTCTGCCTATAATATTGCTCCCCATATGTGAATTAGGTTGACTGCAAGCACAGTTTCAAGAGTTGACACAGTTGTTCTGTGGAAAGCGTGGTCCTGCTGCTCAGAGTCGTATCTGATTTTAATTTTAAACTGACCACATCTACTGCATCATCAACAGGAATGCATGTAAAAAGTGATGTGACATCAAAAGAGACCATTGTTTCATCAGTCTCCATGATGACATCCCTCACCTTATCCACTAAGTCCATGGTGTTCTGTATGTGATGTTCTGAGCTGCCAACTAAGCCATCTATGGGGTCTCCAGTTTCTTCTATTGTTGCCAACCTGTACATAGTCCAACATTTTACTGACCACATCAGCTCTGTGGATAAATACATCAAGTTCACACGAGAAGATGAAAAAAATGGCAGGTTGGCTTTCTTGGACTGTGAGGTCTCAGTCTCTGATAGAGGACATTTGCAAACCGAGGTGTACCGCAAACCCACCCACACAGACCAGTATTTGCAGTTTGACTCCCATCACCCTTTGGAGCACAAGTTAGGAGTCATCAGGACTCTGTATCACAGAGCAGACAGCGTCCCCACTAACTCAGGAGCCAGGCAGAAGGAGAAATCCCACACAAGACAGGCTCTAGAGCAATGTGGATATCCTAACTGGGCCTTCCTGAAAGCAGAGAAGAAACCCAAACAGGACTCCAGTCAGCCAACAGGTGAAAAGGAGGAACCCAGACCCAGACCAGTGGTCATTCCGTATGTTGAGGGAGTATCAGAGAAACTGAGACGTTTATTTTCTA
>NW_023637490.1:0-1002 GCF_014905685.2 Nematolebias whitei | reverse complement strand
CCAGTTTAATACCTTAATTTCTTTGTTTAGTTTGTTTGTTTTTACAACTTCTCTCCATGTTGTTAGTGTTGATTTAACCCATTTATTTTCCAGTTCGTCTATCAAATCAAGCCGTTTAGTGTCTGCTATTATCGCTTGCAATGGGACATCTGAGAACCAACTGCTTTCTTTCTCCTTCCACTTTGCTTCATAATTTGGATCACACCAATAAAGTAGAGTTCGAATTTGAGTGGAGATGAAATAGTTTTTGAGGCTGGGGAGGCCCCATCCTCCTTTATCCTTTGATAATTGTAATGCTTTGTATCGAATGCGAGGTCTCTTTCCGTTCCATATAAATCTGGATATATCTTTGTCCCAATCATTAAAATAATGGTTTGGGATAGTTATTGGTAGAGTTTGGAAAAGGTAAAGAAATCTTGAAATTACATTCATCTTTATGGTTTCTATTCTTGCAGTTAAGCTTAAGTGGGGAATGAGATTCCATTTTTCCAGGTCTTTAACGGCTGAATAAAGGCGACTGTAGTTTATGTCCCTTATTTTATCAACATCTTTACAAAGTATTACTCCTAGATATCTAAAGGATTCGGTGTTCCATTTAAGAGGTAATTTCTTTTTAAAATCTTTGGGTGGGCACCATCTTTGGGTGGGCACCAGTAGGAAATAGTTTCTGTTTTTCCAATATATAATTTGTAGCCAGATAGAAGGCCTATTGTTTCCAGACTGCATTAGTTCTGGTATTTAGTTTTCTGGGTCCGCTAAAAACAAAATTATATCGTCTGCATAACATGCAATTTTGTGTTATTTTCTATCAATTGTAATACCTCTGATTGTTTTTGTTTGTCTGATATGTTGGGCTAGTGGCTCCAGATACAGGGCAAAAAGTAGAGGGGACCAAGCACACCCCTGTCTTACTCCTCTCTCCAGTGTAAGTGATTCTGTTAAGTAACCGTTTATACTTATTTTAGAGGTTGGATTATTATAGAGCTCCTTGATATTAGATAT
>NW_023637489.1:0-1002 GCF_014905685.2 Nematolebias whitei | reverse complement strand
AGAACTCGTGAAAAATGTATGAATATATCCAGCATATGTCATACTACATTTTGGTGGCCCATGACGGTTCATAAATGACTGTGTATTCGTGTAAAGATTGTTTTTACATGTTGGCATGAAGAAAAGTAACAGTTTATCAGCTGTGCTGAAACGCAATTCAAGCTGTGCCGCTTTGAAGTCAAAACGCTGCATGTTTTAAGCGTGTTGGGCTGTGATGCTTGGGAGCTCACAGAAAGCTGAAATAGTGTCATTGAGTCTTTATGAAAGCTGAAATTGTACGCCTGTTATGGTAACTAAAAGCTGGGTTTTGGGTAAAAACGCTTCATTCTGTTTAAAGACGGTCCAGACGCGGTTCTGGACCGGCTCGGTTCTGAAAAAGGTTCGGACGAGTTGTTTAAATAGCTAGAAAGACGTTTTTGAGACCGGAGTAGCAGACTCCGTGCAGCTCAGTGTTGATTCGTTACAGTTTTTAACAGAAAAAGTGCATTTTGACAGTTTAAAAGACGAAAAGTTGACGAACTTATTTCATGCTAATCTATCATGCTAGTTGCTGAAACGTTTTGTGATTGGTGGAATTTTGCTGCTGTGGAGCGCTCTGATACGCTGAGAAGTTGAATGACGTGTCTACGTCATTTCCTCTCACCCCCGTGTTGCTCTGTAATTGGTGATTTCAGTCAAGTGACCCGGAAATGGAAACTCGTTTTCATAGGGAATAAAATCTGCTTTTTAAAGCTGAAAAGCGCTTTAAAGTGTATTTTGACACGCTGGTTAAGTTCTTCGAAGCACACTCGCTGAAATTTTGCCACGTTAGGGTTTAAAATCCGTCATTAAATGATGTTTTTGAACAACGCTAGCGATGCTAATTTTAAGCTAACAGCTAACGACCGGATGAGTGACGTGTCACGTCACTTCCCCCATGTCAGATGTAAAGTTGCGACCGGAGCCTTCACTACGCTTAAAATCACTAAATAAAGCTGCCATATGTCCCAAGAAAACTCATGT
>NW_023637488.1:0-1002 GCF_014905685.2 Nematolebias whitei | reverse complement strand
ACAGTTTGAAGCCCAAGTGCAGTTCAATGGACAACGTGGTGCAACAACAAGAGCTGACATTCATAGCTCTATCACAGTTTGCTACCCAAGAGCAGTTCATTGTACAACGCATTTCAAAACAAGAGCTGACATTCATAACAGTTTCACAGTTTGCTGCCCATGAGATGTTTAATGTACAACGCAGTACAAAAACGAGAGATGACATTCATAGTAGTTTCACAGTTTGCTGCCCATGATATGTTTAATGTACAAAGCAGAGTAAAAGGAGAGCTGACATTCATAGCAGTTTCACAGTTTGCTGCCCATGAGCTGTTTAATGTACAAAGCAGTGCAAAAACGAGAGCTGACATTCATAGCAGTTTCACAATTTGCAGCCCAAGAGAAGTTCAATTGATAACGCGGTACAAAAACGATAGCTGACATTCATAGCAGTTTCACAGTTTGCTGCCCATGAGATGTTTTATGTACAACGCAGTGCAAAAACGAGAGATGACATTCATAGCAGTTTCACAGTTTGCTGCCCATGATATGTTTAATGTACAAAGCAGAGTAAAAGGAGAGCTGACATTCATAGCAGTTTCACAGTTTGCTGCCCATGAGCTGTTTAATGTACAAAGCAGTGCAAAAACGAGAGCTGGCATTCATAGCAGTTTCACAGCTTGCTGCCCAGGAGCAATTCAATATACAACGCGGTGCCAAGTTCATTGTACAACGCATTTCAAAACGAGAGCTGACATTCATGGCAGTTTCACAATTTGCAGCCCAAGAGCAGTTCAATTGACAACGCGGTACAAAAACGATAGCTGACATTCATAGCAGTTTCACAGTTTGCTGCCCATGAGATGTTTAATGTACAACGCAGTGTAAAAACGAGAGATGACATTCATAGCAGTTTCATAGTTTGCTGCCCATGATATGTTTAATGTACAAAGCAGAGTAAAAGGAGAGCTGACATTCATAGCAGTTTCACAGTTTGATGCCCATGAGCTGTTTAATGTACAA
>NW_023637487.1:0-1002 GCF_014905685.2 Nematolebias whitei | reverse complement strand
CCACCACAAGAGGGGCTACGATCATCTTTAAGAGAGGAAGAAATGTTCTCCAACACAGAGATGGTACAAAGTTCTATATCCATGAGCACAACAGGCTGTACTACCTTGAAACTGTAAGTAAGTCTGACAAGTGTAATAGTTGTTTTGATGCACAAACATGGCATGAAATTTTGGGACATTGCAACTATAGCGACGTTTTGAAGTTAGAAAATGTAGTAGATGGTATGAAAATCAAGGGTAAAACAGACACAAAGTTTAAACTGTGAGGTGTGCATTCAGGGAAAGTTTGTCCAAACTAGAAATAGAAACCCTGACAGAAGAGCTAAAGGACCACTAGAGTTGGTTCATACAGATTTAGCAGGACCAATAGACCCAGTATCAGTAGATGGCCATAAATATGCATTAGTGTTTACCAATGATTTTTCCGGTGCAATATTTGTATAATTTCTTAAAAACAAAAGTGATACAACGAAGGCAACTGAGGTATTCTTAGCAGATACAGCCCCATACGGGAAGATAAAATGTATCCGATCTGATAACGGTACTGAGTTTACAGCAAAGAGTTACCAAGCATTGTTAAATAAAAATAGAATTAGACATGAAACCTCAGCTCCATATTCCCCACATCAGAACGGGACAGCAGAACGCAGCTGGAGAACACTTTCTGATATGGGAAGATGTATGATTATTGAGAGTTCAATTCCAAAGGAGCTATGGACATATGCGATTAGAACTGCAGCTATTGTGAGAAATAGATGTTTTAACAACAGGACAGGACAGACGCCTTATTTCTTGCTGACCGGGCAAAAGCCTAATTTATCCAGAATGAGAAAGTTTGGAAGTGAATGTTATGCTTATAAGCAAGACAAAGGGAAGCTGGATTCGAGGTGTACAAAAGGGATTTTTATAGGATATGATAAAAACAGTCCAGCATATTGTATTTACTTTCCAGATAGAGCTAAAGTTCAAAAGTTTAGATTGGTTAAATTTGTGACCAAAAGT
>NW_023637486.1:0-1002 GCF_014905685.2 Nematolebias whitei | reverse complement strand
GTGGGATCCATGACCCATTTGTGGGCCTGGAAAAACTGACTGTGGTTACTTCTTTAGTGAATAAAACTTATTTCTGAATTAGTGGACACCCTGATGGTTATTATTGCTACTGATAGGTGTATTATTACACTGTAATGTTATCTTAAAACAGAATTTGTAAAACTAAAATAAAATGCTATTCTTACATGCATCTATACACTTGAAACTGAATTGTGTTACATACTGGACTTCTCCAGGGATACCTGTGTGCTCTCGTCCCATCTGTCACCCTTCCAAGCCTTTGCCGTCAACCGGTCTACCTACAATTAAAATTAAACATACACAATACAACAACAATAACAATTCCCCACGCCGGCCCCACTCCTCCATTCGGAGCCTGTGGAAGTAACTTCATTAAACGCTTGCGCACACATCAAAGTACAATATACCCATAAGTTTAAAAAAACTGACATATAACACTGGAGAATAAAAATGAATTAAATCTTCCCTCCCAGTACCTAGAGAAGGGAAGAAATAGCAAGGAAGAAAAAGAGAGAAAGAGAAAAAATAAAAGAGAAAGAGAACGAGGAAAAAATGGTTAAAATCCTTTGTTCATGAAACCTTTTATTATTAGCCCAATTAAACTATAAGTCCAGTCCAGTCCAGTCAAGTCAGTTGTGTTTAAAATTATCAAACCACCCCATTTCCCTTTAACCTTTGCTCAAATCCACTTCAGGCTAGGGGCGTCCCCCTTTGTAATCTATCAAATGTGAACTTGTAAAATTATCTTTATCTCCTATGTAGTGAACCTGATCTGACCTCAAATCTCATCAGATGAACAGAGACTGTTACTTCATTGATCTGCATCCAGAAATACAGTTTGAGCCATCTGGTGACTTTCTTTCTTGAATTAATCAAGCAGAAAAGACAATTCTCTATGATCATTACTATTTTACAAATGTTTGATAATCAAATTGTGTTAGTTCACTCAATGTTTACAGGTTGAAGAAAACTACTCATTTT
>NW_023637485.1:0-1002 GCF_014905685.2 Nematolebias whitei | reverse complement strand
GGTGGGCTTATGAAGGGGATTTTACATAAGGCCTTAAACTATATGCATCTGGTGTGTAAGCTATTATGGTTGGGAACAGCTACAACTACCAGTTAAGGGGTGGAGAATGCTGAAAAGGGGTAACTACAGGGGTTTATGCCTATAGAAAAGTGTTCCAAACTATTTTTCCATTTCTAACTTGGTTTAAGTTAGCTTTACATGGTAAAATATAGTTTGGTGCAATTGTCTGTTGTCTTTTAGACGAACGACTTGAGATTGGGTGTTTGGTTTTCCCATAAATGTTTTGGAAGTCTATGGCGAGACTTATCAAAAAGAATTAGCTATCCCCCCGAATAGAATTGTTCGAGTAGGTTCGGCTTAAGCGTTGTGAGGTCAATGTAGATTATGGTACTCAAGGTAGCGATAATATACATTGACTCTGCAAAGATTGCAATTTAGTGAATGAACTGCATGTTGGCATGGTTAAAGGCTTCTTAGTCTCTAACTTACTACACAACAAAATTCATTCTTTCCTCAGAAACAATACCAAAATCAACTAAACAACGTTTCAACACCGACAAGAGTAGTGACTAAGCATCTAGAAACATCGTTTCACTGCCTCTCCTCACCCTGGTTGCCAGATTCAGTCACGCTGTCCCGTTTATTTGTTTGTTTCTTTTTAGACCCGCGTGCGCGAGACATAATCACATTGAGGTGCACTGCATGGAGATCTTGTTGGACTCGGAGTGACCGGAGGCCTCGGAACAGGGATATGAGTATCCCGCATAACACGAGGAGTATCATCATTTGCAGGGCTACGATCAATGTGTCTGCACTTGACCACGCATAGGCAATCGGTTGGATTGGGTTATTATTCTCGGACCTGAGAGACTTGAGAACTCCGTTTAACGGTTCCACGTCGACGACCTTAGTACCCTCGAACCGGATCTTTCCCAAGGTTCCGGGATCTATGTCTATAGTCATGTTTTTTAGGTACTCTGTGTCGTCCAGAGTTGTTTCCCA
>NW_023637484.1:0-1002 GCF_014905685.2 Nematolebias whitei | reverse complement strand
CCCCCCCCCCCCCCCCAATCCCCACTGACAGCCAGCATTTCTTCTGACTCCTTTCAGCACTCCAGTAACTGCTACAAGAGTAAAGAGTTTCAGTTTTTTTTTATTTCTTTCCAGAAGGACTGTGCAAATATCATGAGCCGTGTCGATCACACTCTGCCACACAAACACACTCAGACATTTACAGAGAAAAGTCTGAAGCGTAAGAGAAGGGAAATTCAATCAGGCAGGAATGTGGAGCAGCGCTGTGGATTCTCACTTAGCCGTTCCTTCTCCCTCGTCCACCTCAGTCTTCCCCTCGGTGTTTACACACATTTCACCCCTGCGTGACATTTCGTCTCTGCTGAAAAACCTCCAAAGGTTTCCAACAACACCTGCCGTCCACAGCTCTCACTTTCCATGCACTTTGAGCTTCTACCTGTTGAGAAACGCGTTTCCGAACGCGTTCAGCTTCCTGAAGGGCTTCTTGGGGTCGACCACCAAAGCGTTGCCAGGAATGACTCCCTCGGTGTCGCCGTGCATCACCGCGATGAAGGAATCTGTGGTGGGCTCAGGGCCGATCCGCATTCCAGGAAAGTCCTGCTCCAACAGGTAGCTGCAGGAGAGACAGTAGGTCATGGGGTTTAATAGAACAAGATAAGGGACTTTTGTCAAACAACTAAAGTGTGTGGAACTAAATCAAGGGTGCATAAGCGTCGTTGGTATTTAGGAATAATCCTCCAATAAAGATGGCACCAGAAACAAAAGAACAATAGAGAATGGCAGGTTTTGTTGTAAGGAGCCTGTGCAGCATCTGTTGGAGAGTTACATGATTTAGGTTTATCCCTCAGCAACCCTCTTTTGTTAGTTTATTGTAATGTTTTCAGATTCCCATTTAAAGTGGGAAATGTCCCCCTGAAATCAACCAGATAGTTGTTTCATGCTCTACAGGCTAAAATGCTACTTTATAAACCTTTGAATGGTTATTGGATGGATGGATGGATGGATGGATGGATGGATGGATGG
>NW_023637483.1:0-1003 GCF_014905685.2 Nematolebias whitei | reverse complement strand
TTTAGCAGTTTTAGGAGTTATATTTTGTCATTTTTCAAAAATGGACTCAGCATGAGCAGAAGATGAGGCAGAAGACCACGGAGAATATTGTTTTTCCACACATGGCAGCTGACGGCTCCATATAAGGTCAGAGAAATGCGTGTTTGTTTGGCCTGTGGAGCGGGGCTCGGTCTGTTTACATTCACACTGCACTCGAACCGCGCTGGAGTTCGCTTCTACCGGACCGAGACCTAGGTTTTAGCCCGGGCCAGAGTTCACCTTTTTGTTCCGTGACAGAGTTCGATGGTGCGTTCACACCTCCCTAAACGAACCGGACTTTCTAGGTAAACGAGCTAGAGTTTGATTAAAGCGGACTAAACAGGGCTGGTGTGAATGCACCCTTACAAAATGTCATGAATATTGGTCCCCAACCGAACCGAGTCTACCGGACTATCAGGTGTGAATGCACCCCAAGTCAAGACCAAGACCAGAGTGTACCAAGACCAAAACAAGACCAAGACTTTTAGGGTTCGAGACCAAATTGAGACCAAAACCTCAAATAAAACAAATAAAATATAAAATTTTATTATAAAATATTTTTTTTATAAAAGTTACACACTGCAACTTTGCTTGCTTTTGAATGAATATATCAGCTTTTATAAATATTCAAAGCTACATAACAAAGAAAACAGACATTCAGTGGCCTAACTTCATGTGATTCAACAATAAGGTAATTTTCACACCAGATAGTCCGGTAGATTCAGTTCGGTTCGGGACCAATATTCATGAGCTTTTGTTTACATTTGAGCTGGTGCGTTTGCATTCACACTGCACTGTGCAGTCGAGTCAACCTGTTGAACCAACCTATTCCCCCGCTCGCCTGTGGGGGCACTGCACCAAGAACTACTGAAAGAAACGACACAAAAACCTCTGAAGACACGCCTTCTTCTTCTTCTGTAAATAAAAATAAAAACGAAGTGGCATCAAGTTTTAGCAGTTTTAGGAGTTATATTTTGTCATTTTT
>NW_023637482.1:0-1003 GCF_014905685.2 Nematolebias whitei | reverse complement strand
AGTTCATTCGCTAAATTGCAATCCTTGCGGAGTCAATGTATATTATTGTTACCTTAAGCACCATAATCTACATTGATCTCACATCGCTTAAGCCGAACCTACTCGAACAATTCTATTCGGGGGGGATAGCTAATTCTTTTTGATAAGTCTCGCCATAGACTTCCAAAAACGTTTATGGGAAACCAAACACCCAATCTCAAGTCGTTCGTCTAAAAGACAACAGACATTTGAACCAAACTATATTTTGCCATGTAAAGCTAACTTAACCCAAGTTAGAAATGGAAAAGTAGTTTGGAACCCTTTTCTATAGGCTTAAACCCCTGTAGTTACCCCTTTTCAGCATGCTCCACCCCTTAACTGGTAGTCGTAGCTGTTCCCAACCATAATAGCTTACACACTAGGTGCATATAGTTTAAGGCCTTATGTAAAATCACCTTCATAAGCCCACCTTAAACCACATAATTGCATGACACATTGAACCAGAACGACACAGGCTGGACGTCGCTGGAGACAACCTTCGCTGGAGGCGACCTGCAATCCTGACGTTGGTCTCCACTCTTCATCCAGTGGCCGCTTCTTCAGTTCAACCCAAGGGTACCCCTCTGTATGCAGATTAATCAACACTTCCAATCGTTGTGGATTTACCATTGTGGATTATATGACTTTTTCCAATGGATTACAGACTCTGTTTCCAAGGGGTTAAAGCATTGCTACAATGGAATTATCGAGACGATATGGGATTATAATCAACACAATGGAATTACCAAGAACATTGTGGAATTACCTTGACTTTTGTTTTCCTTGCTGGATTACTCTTGACTCTTGTTTTCCTTGCTGGATTACTCTTGACTCTTGTTTCTTTGCTGGATTACATCAAGCTTCAAGGACAATCGAAGGCGTAAGTCCATAGTTGGAATTCATCTCCATGGACAGGCGATGATTTCCAAAGGGGGGACTGTAGTGGACTAGGCCCATGTCAAAAACTAAGTCTAAGGTCAAAACT
>NW_023637481.1:466-1003 GCF_014905685.2 Nematolebias whitei | reverse complement strand
TCCTCGGCGCGCACAGGGATGGTCCAAAAACCAGAGGCGACGTCGAGGGTCGAGAAGTACTTACCATCGGTGACCTTTGGCAGTTCCTGATGGAGCTGAGTCATTGGCCACCTGGATAAAGGTACTTGTTTATTTAGCTTCCTGTAGTCTATGGTAAGTCTCCACTTACCATTTGGTTTTAAAACTGGCCATAGAGGCGCAGAGTAGGTGCTATTACATTGTCTGATTATACCTTTGACCAAAAGGTCATCAATGATCTCCTGGACAGGCTGGTGTGCCGCCAGAGGGATCTTGTATTGTCTGACAAATGTTGGCGGTGCATTGAGTGGGGTTGGGATTCTCACTGCATGGAGTGAGGTCAACCCACAATCTGTTGAATCAGTTGAGAATGACTTTTCATATTTTAGAAGAACTTGGCGTAGTTTGTCTCTTTCTTCATCAGATGTCAGAGCGTCGGCTTGGGCGACCACCTGATCAATCTGTGATGAGACTGTTAAGGGTTCTTGCTCCTTGGGGAGCTCCATCGAATCCCTTTCT
>NW_023637481.1:0-366 GCF_014905685.2 Nematolebias whitei | reverse complement strand
CCAGAGGGATCTTGTATTGTCTGACAAATGTTGGCGGTGCATTGAGTGGGGTTGGGATTCTCACTGCATGGAGTGAGGTCAACCCACAATCTGTTGAATCAGTTGAAAATGACTTTTCATATTTTAGAAGAACTTGGCGTAGTTTGTCTCTTTCTTCATCAGATGTCAGAGCGTCGGCTTGGGCGACCACCTGATCAATCTGTGATGAGACTGTTAAGGGTTCTTGCTCCTTGGGGAGCTCCAATGAATCCCTTTCTGAGTCGTCGGGCCTGTCTATGGGTAAGACACCATAGGTTTGAGGTCCTTGGTCGACATCATCGGTTGAGAAAAGAGCTATGGCCTGTGTTGGTTTTGTGAACCATACTG
>NW_023637480.1:636-1003 GCF_014905685.2 Nematolebias whitei | reverse complement strand
GACGTTTTCAAGCTTGCCACTATGTCAAAAGGGATGTTTTCAAGCTTGCCAGTGTGTCTCAAGCATGGTTTTCAAGCTTGCCACTATGTCCAATGAGATGATTTAAAGTTTGTTAATGTGTCTGAAGGGATGCTTGCCAATGTGTCTGAAGGGATGTTTTCAAACTTTCCAATATGTCTGAAGGGATGTTTTCAAGCTTGCCACTTTGTCAGAAGGGATGTTTTCAAGATTGCCAATGTGTCTTAAGCAATGTTTTCAAGCTTGCCAATGTGTCTTAGGCGATGTTTTCAAGCTTGCCACTATGTCAGAAGGGATGTTTTCAAGCTTGAAATCATTGCTTAAGACAGATTGTCAAGCTTGAAAACAT
>NW_023637480.1:0-536 GCF_014905685.2 Nematolebias whitei | reverse complement strand
AAGCAATGTTTTCAAGCTTGCCAATGTGTCTTAGGCGATGTTTTCAAGCTTGCCACTATGTCAGAAGGGATGTTTTCAAGCTTGACAATCTGTCTTAAGCAATGATTTCAAGGTTGCCAATATGTCAGAAGAGATGTTTTCAAGCTTGTCATTGAGTCTGAATGTACGTTTTCAAGCTTGACACTATGTCAAAAGAGATGTTTTCAAGTTTGCAAATTTGTCTGAAGGGATGCTCGCCATTGTGAATGAAGGGATATTTTCAAGCTTGCCGCTATGTCCAAAGGGATGTTTTCAAGCTAGTAAATGTGTCTGATTGGATGTTTTTAAACTTGCCAATGTGACTTCATGGGATTTTTTCAAAATTGTCAATGTGTCTGAATAGATGGTTTAAGGGGTGCCAATGTGTCGGAAAGGATGTTTTCAAGCTTGCCAATGTGTCTGAAGGGATGGTTTCAAGCTTTTCACTATGTCCAAAGGGATGTTTTCAAACTTGTCAATGTGTCTGAAGTGGTGTTTTCAAGCTTGCCACTATGTCA
>NW_023637479.1:0-1003 GCF_014905685.2 Nematolebias whitei | reverse complement strand
AGCGCGGGATATCTATTGGCAGGCAAGCTGTTTTCGACTATCTGGCGCTCACCCTGTGAACAGACCAGGTTTATAAAGGGTGCAGCGACAGGTGCAGCTAATGAAAACTAATCAGTGCAGAGTGAAGTGAAGGAAAGACAAATTTAAACTATCATGCAGCCAGCAGAGAGAAACAGACAGAGTGCTGCAGAAATAAAAGTCTCCAAACCAAAGAGAAACAAATTAATAAGAAGAATAGAAGAGAAGAAAATCCACAGACACCAAGCAGTGAACAAAGTGACAAAAATATAAACTCAGACAGGCGTGAATCGTGACATATTTACAGTGCAGGAAAACTGGTGAAGGGGCTGTGGAGGGAAATAGGAAATATGATGAGTTAATGACTGAAAAGAGATGGTCCAGTGATTAATTATGCTGTTAGAAAGTCCTTTCTTCCGGTTGTGTTGCAGATGGAGGAGGGAGACCAAGAGTCCAAGAAGTGTCCAGTGGAGATGAGGTTACCCCAAGGAGGTGAGTCAGAGGCAGTAAACGCTTGGTCAGGTGGAGTCTAGTGTTGGGCCTTGAGTGAGTAATGCTGGTGTGCTGGTTCAGAGGACCAGAAGCAGCCACGGAGCCAGGAGGGAGCCGAGAGAACAAGCCGAGGCAGAACTAGCAGACGGACAAAGAACCACAAGGTTAGTCAAAATTCACAAGAGCAAACGTACAGGCTTTCGCTGATTTACCAAAGGCAATCAATGCTCAAGCATTGGCTGAATGTCCGGCACAGGTTTAAATAGTGCAGCAAGTACTGGTCTGGAATCAGGTACAGGTATGATTCATTAGGCACTCGTTGACTGTGGAGGTAGAGGCAGAAAAACTAAGAATCCCACAGTAACACAGTTTTTTTAATCCAACAATGTTCAGTCAGGTCATCTGGACAGTTCTTTTTTGTTGTTGTTGTTGAGAGATGTTCTATGTCATATAGGCTTCGCCCTTTAAGGCTGTCGCTGATGGGTTTATCCCG
>NW_023637478.1:0-1003 GCF_014905685.2 Nematolebias whitei | reverse complement strand
CATAGCACTTTAACTTGTATTAAATGAAAAGTGTTAAATGTTATTTATTAGCATTAGTCACCTGCGATGCTGTCTCACCTGTGGAGGCTTGTTCCAGGTTCCTAGCTGCAGTGTGGGATCCTCTGCACTCTTGTGCATGAAGGACAGACTTTTTAAGTTCCAAGTTTTTGTCTATTCATGTGCCGTAATACTTTTCATGCTAACAGGGATAATACTTGACGTCCAAATGTCTGGGGTAAAACTCACCCAAGTGCTATCGGCTATTAGCTTCTCAATGATCGGAAATGACGGCTTGTAACTTGAGTAAGGCTAAATCGGAAAAATATCCCTGACCGGGGACGATGTAGAGAGGCTCAATGTAGTCCAAAAATCTTTGGAAGCCGATATCCTCAATGAAAAAAGTTGTTATTTTGATGGAATGTCCGATGTTTAATTTTAATGCTAATAGCGGCCGATACCGATATCATGCCGATAATATTGTGCATCCCTATATATATCCTGATGCATGCTCAATAATCTAGGTAGAAAAATCTAAAAAAAGTTAAATCTGGTCCTCTGGACATTCAAAAAAAAACAAAACAAAGCAAATCAACAAAAAAATGTAGAAACGTTTCGTCTCTCATCCGAGAGACTTCCTCAGTCTGAGGAGCTGTATTCAGCTCAGTCTCTTAAATAGCACCTTCTTAGAGTGGATCAACCAGTTTGCTGCTGACAACCAAAACCAGCTGATCACATGCTCAAGAAGGACCATCAGCCTAACAATGGATCATTAGCACACTGATGGCTGTTTACTACTCACAGAGGGCTGAGTGATACTAGCAATCACAGCATTGTAAGAGGGGGACAGTTGAACCCGGAGGCCTCCACCCCTGTTTAACGATGGACGATTTCTTTTCACAAAGATGGCCTCCTTTACTCCTCTCTCAAACCATCGTTCCTCTCTGTCCAGGATGTGAACATCTTCATCCCTGAAAGAGTGACCGCTGGCCTGGAGATGAGTGTA
>NW_023637477.1:0-1003 GCF_014905685.2 Nematolebias whitei | reverse complement strand
TGACAGATATGCAGGAAGTACACACATGACAGATATGCAGGAAGTACGCACATGATGACAGATATACAGGAAGTACACACGATGACAGATATGCAGGAAGTACACACATGATGACAGATATGCAGGAAGTACACACATGACAGATATACAGGAAGTACACACACGATGACAGATATACAGGAAGTACACACACGATGACAGATATACAGAAAGTATACAAATGATGACAGATATACAGGAAGTACACACATGACAGATATACAGGAAGTACACACATGATGACAGATATACAGGAAGTACACACATGATGACAGATATACAGGAAGTACACACATGATGACAGATATACAGGAAGTATACACATTAAGACAGATATACAGGAAGTACACACATGATGACAACAATCTGTCATGAGCCGTGTGTGATGATTGTTTTTATATTTCTATCAGTTCAGCCGAGCTCACATACTTGGAGGCGTCCTTGAAGCGACAGTTGCACGTTGCTGCCTCACCCAGCTCCTCCCCCAGCTCTCTGCTAACCCAAACATATAGTTCATGGGCAGAGTTAAATTTCTCAGCCATAGTAATAAATAGATTTACCTTTGACCAATATCATAAACCCCTTCATGGCTTATGTCTATTGACAGTCACTTTGTGACTTCACTTCAGCAAGTCTGTCCATCTATCTCCATCTACTGTATCTATCTACCTAGCTCTCTATCTATCTATCTACTGTATCTATCCATCTATCCATCTATATATATATACTGTGTCCATATCTCTACTGTATCCATCTATTCATCAATTTCTTTACCGTTTCCATCTATCCATCCATCTCTCTATTGTGTCCATCCATCCATCCATCTCTCTATTGTATCCATCTATCCATCCATCTCTCTACTGTGACCATCTATCTCTCTACTGTATCCATCTATCCATCCATCTCTCTATTGTATCCATCCAACTATCTCTCTACTGTATCCATCTATCCATCCATCTCTCTA
>NW_023637476.1:423-1003 GCF_014905685.2 Nematolebias whitei | reverse complement strand
GGGTTTACAGGCCATGTCGTAGACCAGTTCTTGGCTTTACTGGCCTTGTCCTAGATCAGGTATTGGGTTTACTGGCCTTTACGTTGATCGGGTGATGGGTTTAAAGACCTTCTTGTCAGTCAGGTGACACTGGTCTTGTCATTTATCAGGTAATGTTTTTACTGGCCTTGTCATTGATCAGGTGTTGGTTTTACTGGCCTTGTCATTTATCGGGTGTTGTGTTTACTGGCCATGTCGTTGATCGGGAACTGGGTTCACTGGTCGTGTCCTTGATCAGGTATTGGGTTTACTGATCTTGTCGTTGATCAGGTGTTGGGTTTACTGGCCTTGACATTGATCAGGTGATGGTTTACTAGCCTTGTCAATGATCGGGTGTTGGGTTTTACTGTCCTTGTCCTTGATCAGGTGTTTGGTTTACTGGCCTTGTCGTTGATCGGAAGTTGGGTTTACTGTCTTGGTCATTGATCAAGTGATAGTTTTAATGGCCTTGTCGTTGATCAGGTGATGGGGTTACTGGCCTTGACATTGATCAGGTGTTGGTTTTACTGGCGTTGTCGTCGATCAGGTGTTGGGTTTACTG
>NW_023637476.1:0-323 GCF_014905685.2 Nematolebias whitei | reverse complement strand
GGGTGTTGGGTTTACTGTGTTTGTCCTTGATCTGGTGTTGGGGTTTATTGGCCTTGTCGTTTATCAGGTGTTTGGTTTATTCGAATTGTCATTGATCAGGTGTTGGGTTTACTGGCCTTGTCATTGATCAGGTGATGGGTTTTCTGGCTTTGTCACTGATATGGAATTGGGTTTACTTGCCTTGTCCTTGATCACGTGTTGGGTTTTGTGGCCTTGATGTTGATAGGATGTTGGATTTAAATGCCTTCTCGTTAATCAGGTGTTGGGTTTACGGGTTTTGTCATCAATCAGGTTTTGGGTTTACAGGCCATGTGGTAGACCAG
>NW_023637475.1:0-1003 GCF_014905685.2 Nematolebias whitei | reverse complement strand
AAACATATATATATAAATATATATATATATATATATATATATATATATATATATATATATATAAATATATATATATTTATTATGACCAGCTCTGCTGGTCTCACATGATCCTCTCCTCCGGAGCCAGGACATGCAGGCGTCATCTTCCCAGATCCGAGCACAGCTGGTGACTCACAGAAGGCCGTTGCCAGACCCCAGCCTCGCTTAATCATGAAGGCCCAACCCCAACCCGCGCAGACAGGCGGACAGAGACTGGTCTGTGACGATAGGTGGAAGTGATTTTAAAAAACATTTTACGTGTTAAAAAAAACAAACTTTTTTTTCAAAATCTCTTCAGCAAGTTTAAAAAAAAATTTTTGTATTAAAAACAAAATATTAGTTTATTTTAAAATTGCGTCCACCGTCCGTCCCAGACTGTCCAGTCCGCCTGACTGCCGGGCGGGAACGGGATTCGGCCTGCATGATTACGCGAGGCCAGGGTCTGGCGATGGCCTTCTGTGAGTCACCAGCTTCACAGTGACCAGCAGAGCCCTGAGCACGCAAGGCTGGTATCCGGAACCCAAGCCCCCGAGTCGGCACAACGGAGGATCTTCCGCGGTGACCAGCGGAACTCGGAGCCGGGGAGACGATGCCCTGCCCGGCATGGCACTCTGAGGCTCCGGGGGGAGGACCAGGGTAGACCAACAGAGCTCCATCCAGCTTGCTCTGAATTACCTGTATGTCGTCGGACACCAAGCACAAAAAACGTTAGGACGTCAGCATTAGACCAAGATGTTGTCAGTATTGTTTTTAAAATCTTTAAAATAAGTCCAGCCGCTGCTCCAGTCTGAGAAATTACAAATGGCGGATTATTGTTTTGAAAAGTTTCTGAAGGATCCTGTGACTCCATCCCCCACTCCACCTCCGACCAATCAGTGACCGACAGTGTTCTGACATCACGTTTTAGTACCTACTCGTTCGGGTTAGAACCACAGAGCCAAGGGTCCTGAAAATAGTAACTGGT
>NW_023637474.1:0-1003 GCF_014905685.2 Nematolebias whitei | reverse complement strand
GTGGACTACGTTGGCCTCCTAGTAGGTCCGGACGGAGTACAACCACAATTGACTCGCACCCAAGGCCTAGACAACCTCAAAGTCCCCACCAATCTCAAAGAACTACAGAGTTTTCTGGGAGTGTGTAATTACTCACGACAGTTCATAGAGCATTATGCGGACCTCGCAAAGCCACTGACTGAACTCTTAAAGAAAGACGTCCCATTTGTCTGGACTGATACACAGCAGCAGGCAAAGGACGCTCTTAAAGACAGGCTCAAGTTAGCCCCATGTCTAGTCTTCCTAGACTACAACAAAGAGTTTTACTTGGAAGTGGGCTTCTCAACTCACTGCATAAGTGCAGGTCTGTACCAAATACACGACAAAGACAAGCGTGTTGTGGCCTACGCCAGCAAAACAATGGCAGGCCCTGAACTAAGGTATTCAGACTGTGAAAAGGCTCTATTGACCACTGTGTGGGCAGTGAAACATTTCTCCTGCTATATTGGTGGACAGAGGATTATTGTTGAAACACAACACCAGCCTGTAACGTTTCTAAACAGCCAACGCATCAGAGATGGTGTGGTGACAAACTCACGTGTAGCCACATGGCTTATGGCACTTCAGAGTTTTAACCTAGACATCCGCTACGGTCAAAATAAGAAGTCACACTTGGGCACTGATTTGGCAATCTGCCAAGAATGTACACAGGATGTACCAGCCACCCAACAGCCGGTTGTGAGTAAACCCTCAGTAGCTGAGGACCCAAATCACCACTTCTTTGATAGCAATATCTGTAAAGATATGGCGACATTGTACGTGGATGGAAGCTCATTCCACCACGAGAAAATCTGCAAAGCAGGTGTTGGAGGAGTTCTCCTCCAAGACCTAGAACAGGTCACATTTGGCTATAAATTAGGCTCTCAGTCTTCTCAGTACGCTGAGATAGCAGGAATCCTAATAGGCCTACAGATGGCAGTGGAACGCTCCATCCAGACGCTAGTCATCTGCACTGACTCTAACT
>NW_023637473.1:0-1003 GCF_014905685.2 Nematolebias whitei | reverse complement strand
TATATATATATATATATATATATATATATGTGTGTGTGTGTGTGTGTGTGTGTGTGTGTGTGTGTGTGTTTCTTTACCAACATTGCTCCATGTACAGTGCTCAATAAAATTATTAAATAAATTTTTGCAAGAAGCAACAACAAACCTTGTTTAATTGTTTCACAACAGAAGCTTTAATTTGAGTATTTCCTCCCCTCCTCCATGTACTACATTACCAGATGTGTAAAATATACAAACAGATGCAATTTAAATGTAAATGTATGTACATATGCAGATTACTGAAGACAAGCTATTTAAAAAAGTTTGACAGAATTCTTCACATCATTCATTAATAATTATAAAAAGGTAGATATAAGGAGAGATTTCCAACAGCTGCTTGCAGTAATGAATGTTCATCCAAGAAGTGTGACTTGAAGGAGCAGGGAGGCTCTAGACTGGTTTGTTTCCTTTTTGATCAAGAGCCCCCTGATAATTTGATATTAGGCAGTAACAGATGAACCACAGCTGATTGACTGGTACTCCTTCACATGGCCCTCTACTAAAATCCTCAGATGAGCCTGGGTCTTCTGGGTCTTCAACATGTCCTCCTTCCTGAGTTGCTGCTGCTGAGAGAGATGGGCACAAGAAGAAAGTTAAAAAATAAATTATTAATCATCAGAACATGGAAATGGTTTGACATATAGTTTTTAATTCAATATTTAAAATGCTATTCTAAACAACAGTGTTGGAAGATGTCAGAGATTTTACATTAATAGATAAAGTAAACATTTTAATGTTACAGCACTGACAGGCAGCAGCAGTGTAGAGTTTAGCTACCTGTTAGCTGCTAGCTAGCTTACTTTCCAATTGGAGGCTGTTTCCTTACACAGTTACAGAATGATAAATTGATAATGATGGATAACGTTACTGCAGCTAACCAACACATAAATACTGTTTTTATTAACGTTACTATAGCTAGTAAACCTTTAAACGTTAGAGCACTGACAGCCCGTGTTGTATATTT
>NW_023637472.1:0-1003 GCF_014905685.2 Nematolebias whitei | reverse complement strand
GTCCCTGTTCTGCACTCTGGGTTCGCTGCTAACCGCAATCTACGACAGTACGACCCGACCAGAACAGAACCCAGCGGGCAGGGTTCTCACTCGGCAACACTCACCCATTTTTTCTTTTTTCCCTCCTCGTGCCTGATGGACGAGCTCCTCTCCGTCTCCGTCCATCCACCGTCCCGCCGCCGCCGCGGCGGACGGTTCCGGAGGCAGTCTGCGGCGGCCGGGCCGGTCTCGTCGGCCGAGCAGAACTTCAGAGCTGGTTCCGGTGTTTTCGTGGGAGCGGGGTTCGCCGCCTCACCTCCCAGGTTTCCGGTGGGGGCGAGATCCAGCGTCCCGCGGGAGCTCCGGTCCACTCCTGCTCGGTTCGGTAGGTCCGGTCCGGTTGACGTTTCAGGGGCGGGTTCCGTCGCCTCACCTTCCAGGTTCCTGGTGGGGGCGGAATCCGGCCTCTCACCGTCACTCCGCGCCGCAGCTGTTCGGCCCAGCCTGGCCGTACCTCCGGAAGGTTTTCAGTGTGACTCCGTGGGGGCGTGTCCCGCCGCCTCACCTCCCAGGTTTCCGGTGGGGGCGGCACCCGTCACCACATCTCCTCATCCACACTTTCCCTTTTTTCATTCATTTCCCCCTGAAAATATTTTCCTGATAAATCAAGCCCTTTTTGAACTTTTTAATTCAGTTAAAAATAACCCGTCCTCCATTGATTTAGTTTTAACCCAGATGGAAGATTTTTTGCTTTCTATCCCAGGCCTTTCTTTTCTCCCAGAGTATGATTTTTTGTTATCCCAATTGAAGACTCTTAAGACTCCCAGTTCATCCATTCCTGAGGTGGGCCCCACGCTGCACGCAGCCTCTGAGGTGGGTCCTACGCTCTCCAATTCTCCAGAGGGGTCGACGCTCTCCAATTCTCCAGAGGGGTCGACGCCCTCCAAGCCGTCTGCTGCAGCCCCCCAGGCTCCCATGCCGTCTGCTGCAGCCCCCCAGGCTCCCATGCCGTCTGCTGCAGCCC
>NW_023637471.1:0-1003 GCF_014905685.2 Nematolebias whitei | reverse complement strand
CTGTTCAGTCTGCCATTTTGGGGTCATTAATACTCAGAATCATGTTAGAATGCTCAAGCCACTCAGACCCTCAAGGCACGACTGAAGAGAGTCCGATAACTCAGGCCTTAAGATCACAAAGTACCCGTATTGATAATCATGATCATACCCTCCAGCAGATCCTCGCACAGCAGCAGTAGCTCGGCAACATGATCCACAACATCGGGCAACAACTTTCCACCCTGGCAGGAGCTGCAAGGGGCCCACCCCCTGTCAGCCAACTCGAACCTCTCGCTGTGCCCATGACCCCCTGCACCCGAGAACCAGACGTACGGCCATCCGAATTCTTTGAAGGTGACTCCAAAATGTTTGGAGGCTTCCTCCTGCAGTGTGACCTTGCGTTCAGCCAGGCTCCTATCAGGTACGCTTCCGACTCGTCCCGGATCACGTATATTGTAAGTGCCCTCAAAGGTGAGGCTCTAAGATGGGCACACGCGCACCTTCGCTCCCGCCCCATTGCTTCCTTGCCGTACGCTGTTTTCATTAAAGAGTTGCGATTAGCCTTTGATCACCCGTTGCTCCAAGAGGAAGCGGAACAAAGACTATTCACGATTCGACGGGTCAAGATCTGTCTCCGAGTTCTCCATTCGCTTCCGCACTATTGCGGAAGAGTCCGGTTGGGATAAAGTCGCGCTAAGGGGCGCCTTTCTAAATGCCCTAAATGACAACATCAAAGACCAAATTGTAACTTGTGAGTCCCCCCGAGACTTGGACGTGCTTATTAGTCTCGCGATCCGCATTGACAACAGGATCAGAGAACGTAATATGGAGAAGAGCTATAAGTTCCGTAGCTTCCTTGAAACCGGAAGTAAATTTTCAGCTCCACCTTCAACATCCTCCGAACCAGAACCTATGCAGGTGGGACGGACAAAATTATCTCCAGAGGAGAAACAGCGGAGATTTGTGGCCAATGAGTGTATGTACTGTGGCAAAACTGGCCATTACGTGAGAGATTGTCAGCTCC
>NW_023637470.1:0-1003 GCF_014905685.2 Nematolebias whitei | reverse complement strand
TGAAATGAGCCAAGAACGGGGCCGAGGGGATTCCCGGAGCCACAGATTCTCAGATTTATTTTATTTTATTTTTTGGACCAGAGTCCTGACTGAGTCCAGGTGTCTCCCATCGGTCACGTGTGGCTGTTACGGGACGTTCTGATTGGCTGGTGCAGACAGGTGAACGATGAACAGAGCGAAGGAGCCAGAGCTGTGGATTCAGTGGTTTCCATAGCAACACGTGAACGTTTGTTCAGCGATTACTCAGAGTCTGAATGTAGCCGAGGACATCGGCTGTTTTTGCTGCTGTACCATGACGGGGTGATGATGCTGATGATGCTGAACTGACCCAAATCTAGAGAATCCTGCGGTCCGGAGAGACGAGCGGCGGGGCGGAGCCTCGTCTCCTCTCAGCGTTCTGCTCAGACCAGAGTCTGTGTTTCCGTGTTCGCAGACGATGCGCTCGTCTCCGCTGCCCAATCTCTGGCCCCGCAGTGATGGAGGCGGAGGAAACGCTGTTCTCCCATCATGCACTGGGGGTGGACTAACCTAAAAACCACGAGCAGAGCCGCACATCTGCAACAGTTGGAGCTCCTAAAACGTCTGGTAGGTTTGGGGCTCCTCAGAACCAGATGTTTAAATGACGCAGCTGCAGATTCTGTGGTTCTGCCCAAAGTGGAGACAACGAAGGAAAAAGAGCAAAACTTTAGAGTTTTCTGAGCTCCGTTTAAAGTATTTAACAGTAAAGACACGACAGCTTTGATACGATGTGGAGCTGGAGCTCGATGGTTTGGAGCCACGTTCAAATGATTCTTCACCGTAGAGAACCACGGTAAAGGGACAGTTCAGCTAATTTTCAGTCCATCTCTTTTACCCTAAGAAGCTCTCAAACAGACTTTGTAGGAAGATCCTTCTGCTCTACAAGTCCTCAGGTCACCAACTCGTGTTCATACAGGCAGGATTCTGTTTCTTAAAAAAAAAAACACAAAACAAAGAAGCTGCTTCTTCTCCAGGCTCTCTTCCA
>NW_023637469.1:0-1003 GCF_014905685.2 Nematolebias whitei | reverse complement strand
CTTTTCAAAATAAAAGCTGAAAATAAAAGTTCTTAATACTTGAAAAATAAATATTTAAAAGCTGTGTATAACTGAAAAATATGAAAAACAAATAAATAAAAGTTGTTATTAGCTGAAAAATAAATAAATAAAAGCTGTTAATTATATCTATGTCTTTCTGCCATGTCAGGGACCACTCTCACTTCAGACTGACTCTAGAAGACCCCAAGATGTTGCCCAACAATGTTGACCAACATCTGATGTTGACTTTCATTACTCAATAATGAGTAATAACTTATTCAATAAAAAGTCTGTAATTTGTCAATAATAGTCAATAATTCATTCAAGAATAGATTATGGGTGTTTGGTATGGCTCAGTGGCTAAAATGGGTTGGATGTTAGAGAAATTACTTAATTTTCAATTACCTGAATGTACAAATTCCTTCATTTATAGTTAAACTTTAGGAAATAAACTTTTTTTTTCCTTGTGAAAAAAAAAAAAAAAAAATTAACTTTAAAATCCAATCCAGGATTAAGTAACAACTAGCAACACCCTAACTGTGCTATGTTCTGTGTTTCCAACAGATGCTATGATGACTTCTAAAAATGGATGTCGCAATAAACAAAATTTAAAAAAAATCAATGATGCATCAAATGTTGTCTGAGTATGTTTGAAGGTAATAACAAATGTGAAATCTGGAAAACAAAGAGAATTCCTGAATCTGTCTTGTGTGCTTTGATGTGTACATAAGTTTATTGGAGGTCCTGAAACAACTTTTCTGAGAACACAAAGATTTTTATTTTACCTTTGGCCAAGATGTCAGTTTGAAATCAGGCTGCTTACTGCAAAACCAAGAGGTTTTTTTAAGAGTCTTCATTTGTATTGTTTTGTCAACTAAGTTAAATGTAATTTCTAAAATATGGATAAATCTGATCTCATCATGCAGCATGAGCAACTGGGTATAGGTGTGAGGGCCTGATATAGAAATTATTATTTTAATGCTTTTATGCCAATCTAGACCTA
>NW_023637468.1:0-1003 GCF_014905685.2 Nematolebias whitei | reverse complement strand
AATAAATGACCCACTTTCGTTGGTGAGTCAAAGAGAATTAACGTTTCCGTCCACATTTTATTAATTCAGATGCACGTCATTATACAGTACAGAAAAATGAAAGAATCCGTTTTAACAGTATGAATATATATCAGTATATGTACATACTACACAATGGTGGAATTGGTAATCCTCTTACCATCTTGGCTTCTGAGAGTCACTGACACTCTGAGAAGCTCTTTTTATAACCAATCATGTTGTCAATTGACCTAATTAGTGTTAATTGGTCTTCCAGCTGTTCGTTATATGCTCAATTTCCTTTTTCCAGCCACTTATTGCTACTTGTCCCAACTTTTTTGGGATTTATTGACACTGAAATTTTGAATCAACATATTTTTCCTTTAAAATGTTACATTTACTCAGATTAAACTTTTGATCTGTCATCTATGTTATATTACAAATAAAATATTGACATTTGCCATCTCCACATCATTGCATTCAGTTTTTATTCACAATTTGTTTAGTGTCCAAACTTTTTGGAATCCGGTTTGTATATATTAATGAAGGAATTGATGTTTTGAAGAATTCTGTCAGAACTTTTTTTAAATAGCTTGTCCTCAGTAATCTGCATATTTACATCTTTACATTTAAATTGCATCTGAAGCCTTATACACTTATGCATGCTCACAACCACACACAAATAGAAGCAGGGATGCTTATGTAGGCTTTATATGTAGATATATAGATATGTATGTGAGTGTATATTCATGTGTATGTATGTATGTATGTATGTATATAGGCGTAGGTATGGGTATATATATTTATGGAAACTTACTGCAAAACCATGAATATTTTAAGTTCTTTATACATAGGTATTTTGTTGCTGTGTTTTGTCATGTTCTTTGCAGGCGAACAGACAGTGGCCGGGTGTTTTGACGTGTGCTCTATTTGTATATATTTCTTATATTTTGGAGTCTTACTTTGTCTTTTCTTTCTTTCTATCCTATTAAAAAAAAAAAAAAAA
>NW_023637467.1:0-1003 GCF_014905685.2 Nematolebias whitei | reverse complement strand
ATATATATATATATATATATATATATATATATATATATATATATATAATAGAGAAATAACAAGATATTAAGGCCAATATATCCAAGTAGTCAGAGATCCCTTTAAGCAATTTGAAGCTTGATGTGTATTATTGACGTATAATGTTTTATTACAACTACACTATAACTTCAAATATTTCCGAATTTTATTTGTTCAAATGATTTGTTTGCATTCATTCAGAGTTGTTTTCTGGTTTGCAGTCTGCAGAAAATGTGCAGCAGCTCTCATTTAAGAAGAGTTTTGTACTTGTACTAAATGTACACATTTTAGTTGTGGTTGCATAAATTTTCACAACTTGCAGGGAGATTTTTGGAGAAATATTCAGTCAACCAAAGCTAATCAAAATGTGTCTCCTGTGCAGCTGCGGCGCCCCCTACTGTCCATCCCCAAGACTGAACCACGAGGCCGGTCTGGAGCCAGGCTCTCCACAACGCGCAGGAGCATCCAGCCCAAGAACAAACCTCTGGGTAATGGATTGTCCTGTTCTCGTGCGTGTGCATGCGTGTGTGCGTGCTTGTGGGCGTGTGTGTGTGTGTGTTTGTGTGAATTTAAAGTGAAGAAATGTTGGTTACATACTGTAACCCCAGATTCTATGAGTATAGGCGTAGCCCTTTAAGACTGTCGCTAGTGGGTTTATCCCTAGGCGCGCAGCACAGAAAACTTTAGTCCACGCCCACCTGCTGTGTGGGCCTCACCCCCGGTCCGTATAAATTATGGTGAGACCGGGTAATCGGCTCCCAAATAGCTTTTTTCTTCAGCCATTAGGAACCAGTGAGGCCCAGAGCTTAAAGGGTTACGCCTATACTCATAGAATCTGGGGTTACAGTACGTAACCAACATTCTATTTTGTATAGGCTTTGCCCTTTAAGACTATCGCTAGTGGTTTAAAGGTGAAGCAGGATGTAGTCTATGCCTCACTGGGTCCATTCAGACACAACATGAAGCACCTGCTTGCACAAAAAAA
>NW_023637466.1:0-1003 GCF_014905685.2 Nematolebias whitei | reverse complement strand
TGTTTCAATGTTGATGTGTTCATGCGTGCACATCTGCTCACAGACTCATGTTCATGTTTGTGCTGATGTTCAATGTTTTATGTTATGAGTGCTTAGTGTATATTTAGTTGATGTTTTTCTTAGTTCATATCTTAGATGTTATTACTGTTTTTCTTATACATTTTATTGTTGGATGTAACTGGGACCCCGTGTACATAATTTCGCTCCACCACATGTACCACATGAGGTGCGAATGACAATAAAGAAACTCTGACTCTGACTCTGACAAGTTGACCTAAATTTAAACTCTGGCATGAAAGGTGGCTGGCGATAGGATTTCCTCAAAGAATGCCAAGCTGTTCATGTTCACTGAGATCTGTTTTAGTTGGCTTTTGACTGTAGGGACCTTTTCCTGGGACCAGAGAGTGAATCAAAGCTTGATAAGTGCAGTCTCTGCCTTCAATTTTAATTTTATTAACTTAAGGAACCACAAGTAAACCTGCAATTCAATCCACACCCACACAGACGTTGGCAGAGTTTAAATAAGGTTCAAATGATTTGTCTTTTACCTCATTTGACATTCTGCACTTAAATCCAGGCTACAGCTGTAAGACAGTAAAAAAAGGTAGGTTAACACTTCAGAAGATAATTATAGTCAAATAACTGGGTTGTTTGAAGAGAAATGAAATGAGAAACAAAACCAAATGATGCAAGGTTTATTTCACCTTCTGAAATAAACCAATTATGTGGAACTGAACAAAAAGCAAATGTTTTTATGATCGAACACTTGGCAAGGATACAGCGGGGCCTTCAAAATAACAACTTGACCGCGGTTATTAAAGCAACAAATTTCTTGCAAATGCAATTAAAATTTTCTGTTTACGTGAACTGTTACGTGAAACTGACGTGGATAAACGAGCTTTATGTGAGCGATTAGTAAAGATTCACCGCGTTAACAGAGCTCCACCTGCATTATGTCCTCCGGTGCTTATAGAACGAAACGCATTGTAGTCGAACACTTTGT
>NW_023637465.1:0-1003 GCF_014905685.2 Nematolebias whitei | reverse complement strand
CCTGAGGCTTTTAAAAACTCCCAGCCTTGTTCATTACTCAAAACCACAATCATGGGTAAGACTGCCGACCTGACTGCTGTCCAGAAGGCCATCATTGACACCCTCAAGCAAGAGGGTAAGACACAGAAAGAAATTGCTGAACGAATAGGCTGTTCCCAGAGTGCTGTATCAAGGCACCTCAGTGGGAAGTCTGTGGGAAGGGAAAAGTGTGGCAGAAAACGCTGCACAACGAGAAGAGGTGACCGGACCCTGAGGAGGATTGTGGAGAAGGGCCGATTCCAGACCTTGGGGGACCTGCGGAAGCAGTGGACTGAGTCTGGAGTAGAAACATCCAGAGCCACCGTGCACAGGCGTGTGCAGGAAATGGGCTACAGGTGCCCCATTCCCCAGGTCAAGCGACTCTTCTGCGTCAGAAGCATCTCGCCTGGGACTGCTGCTGAGTGGTCCAAAGTTATGTTCTCTGATTACAGTAAATTTTGCATTTCCTTTGGAAATCAAGGTCCCAGAGTCTGGAGGAAGAGAGGAGACACAGAATTCACATTGCTTGAGGTCCAGTGTCAAGTTTCCACAGTCACTGGGGTGTCATGTCATCTGCTGGTGTTGGTCCACTGTGTTTTATCAAGGGCAGGGTCAATGCAGCTAGCTATCAGGAGATTTTGGAGCACTTCATGCTTCCATCTGCTGAAAAGCTTTATGGAGATGAAGATTTCATTTTTCAGCACGACCTGGCACCTGCTCACAGTGCCAAAACCACTGGTAAATGGTTTACTGACCATGGTATTACTGTGCTCAATTGGCCTGCCAACTCTCCTGACCTGAACCCCATAGAGAACCTGTGGGATATTGTGAAGAGAAAGTTGAGAGACGCAAGACCCAACACTCTGGATGAGCTTAAGGCCGCTATCGAAGCATCCTGGGCCTCCATAACACCTCAGCAGTGCCACAGGCTGATTGCCTCCATGCCACGCCGCATTGAAGCAGTCATTCATGCAAAAGGATTCCC
>NW_023637464.1:0-1003 GCF_014905685.2 Nematolebias whitei | reverse complement strand
TATATATATATATATATATATGTATATATATATATATATGTTTTTATTTATTTATTTATTTATTTTTGGTCTAATTTATTTTCATACTGGTCACCAGCCTATTGAGGGCGGTGGCGCCGGAACGGGGACACACACACTTTACGGCCCTGCCCGTCAGCTGGTCCCAGACATTTACACATGTTCCCTCTAAGCTGCACACCTGCGCAATCATGCACATTCTCTGCGCACAAGAAAATCTACGCTGCACAGTTAGGAAAACTATGCAAATGCCCAACAAAATATCAGGTAATCTCCCACTTTCTAATAAACAGCCTGAGCGCAGTGGTCTCTACAATCTGTCTGTATGCAGTGCATGAAATGCATGCAGACTGGAGAGAAGGAACCCCTCCCCCATCAAAACAGACCTGTGTCATGTGATTTGTGTAGCAACAACCAAGTTTATGAAGAGGTAAAAAGTTTCAACAATGAAATCACAGGCAAACTTTCATTCCAGCCAATCAGCATCTTCTGGAGTTTCAGTGCTGATGTGCGAAAAAGCTAAGTAGCTACAAGCAACCTTGCCTTCCTGTCCTTTTTCAAGCTTTATACTGCATATTTCATGGCATACCAAGGAATATTTGACGTTGTGAATGAATTTATCACAGAAGTTTATGGTCATCTGACATCAATCAACGGCAGTAAGTAAGCTAAACTTGTAGCTGTTTTTATCATGCTAAGTGTTAGCAAACAGTTGTGCTTGGTGGTCAAAGGAAAATTTATAAGACAGTGGTGAGACCAGTTATACTGTGTGGTTTGGAGACAGTGGCATTGACAAAAAGACAGGAGAAAGAACTGGAAGTGGCAGAAATGAAGATGTTAAGGTTCTCCTTTGTTTCGTCCAAACACCAGCTGAAGTTTGCAACTGTGCTGTGATGGCAGGTCGCTTTGGAGAAAATATAACCAGAGGAGGAGACGACGAGAACTTACCTTCTCATCTCTGAAATAACAGAATAACAAAAATAAT
>NW_023637463.1:0-1003 GCF_014905685.2 Nematolebias whitei | reverse complement strand
TACGCAACACACAACGTTACTCAATGACCTTTATGTTTAAGATGGCCGAAACTGACTCTCATATGACAGGGTGCAATGGTCTGAGCCGCCCACACCTTTCTGTTCTGGCCTCCGCTGTAACCAGATCAAAGGACGATCAAAGGACGAGCTCGTTAAGGCCAGATCTCGGCTTCTGAGGCACGTAGAAAGACAAAACGAACACCGACGTATTCGTCTCGATCTCACAAACAATATGTGTCGAATTAGTGCACGTACGTGCACATTCTGGGGATTAAAAGACCAATTATGACCTATACGTAATCAGGGGAATGGGCTAAAGACATGAAATTTGATGTGCTCAATCCTTGGCCCATGCCGAAGAGGCTCTGTGAGTTTGGTGCACCAACGACCTCCCTTAGGGGGTCAACGAACGCCCCATCTGACCAGTGGAAAATTACCCACAAGTCCCCAATCTTTGGGTCTATATAGGCTACTGCATATATAAAATAAGTAACAACCAAAAGTACATGGAATGTGTCATATGTTGTCACAGTTTATGTATTTATAAAAGAACCATAACTCAACTCAACTCAACTCAACTCAACTTTATTTTGGTAAATTAGCATTACAGAAAAAGGAAAACAACATACATTGTTAAACACTACACTACACTACATATATACATCTACATAACAGTATAAGCTTTTATAATTTTACCTTTTATGGACCTTTTAAAGCTCAACAAAAAAGCACATAATTTGAGTTCATCATTCAATTCATTCCACAATTTCACACCAACAACTGAAATGCATCTAGATTTTACTTTACTTTTCTCTTTAGCTTTAGTTTAACTACATGACTATTTAAAAAAAAAAAAGAAAAATGTTTCGATATCAATAAATAATTAAACAAGATAAATAGATATATATAGATAGATATGTTATTGAAAATAAGTAATTAAATGCTTTCATAAAATGTTTTTCTTTTTACTAACTTTATTAACTTTTACCATTTGTTTTAAAAC
>NW_023637462.1:0-1003 GCF_014905685.2 Nematolebias whitei | reverse complement strand
AGCTTGCAAATGTGTCTGAAGGGATGCTTGCCAATGTGTCTGAAGAGCTGTTTTTAAACTTGCCACTATGTCCAAATTGATGTTTTCAAGCTTGCACATGTGTCTAAAGCCTGGTTTTCAAGCTTGTCAATATGTCTGAAGGGATGTTTTCAAGCTTGCGTATGTGTCTTAAGCGATGATTTCAAGCTTGGCAATGTGTCTTTTTTAAGTGTTTAATAGTGTGCCAATGTGTCTGATGGGATGGTTTCAAGCTTGCCACTATGTCAGATGGAAAGATTTCAAACTTGCCAATATGTCAGAAAGGATTATTTCAAGCTTTCCATTCTGTCAGAAGGGATGTTTTCTAGCTTGCCAATGTGTCTTAAGCGATTTTTTCTAGCTTACCAATTTGTCTGATGGGATGCTTGCGAATGGGTCTAAAGTGATGTTTTTGAGCTTACCACTATGTCCAAATTGATATTCTCAAGCTTGAAAATGTGTCTGAAGCATGGTTTTCAAGCTTGCCAATATGTCTGAAGGGATGTTTTCAAGCTTGCCTATATGTTTGAAATGATGTTTTCAAGCTTATCAATGTGTCTAAAGTGATTCTTACCAATGTGTCTTAAGCAATGTTTTCAATCTTGGCAATATGTATTAATGGGGTGTTTACAAGCTTGCCAATGTGTCTGTTGGAATGTTTTCAAGCTTGCCAATATGTCAGAAGGGATGTATTCTAGCTTGCAACTATGTCCTAAGGGATCATTTTAAGCTTGCCACTATTTCTGAAATGATATGTTCAAGCTTGCCACTATGTCTGATAGGATGTTTTCAAACTTGCCAATACGTCAGAAAGGAGGATTTCAAGCTTTCCAATATGTCTGAAGTGATGTTATCAAGCTTGCCACTATGTCCAAAAGGATGTTTTTGAGCTTGCCACCATGTCTGAAGTGATGTTTTTAAGTTTGCCAGTATGTCCCGTGTTGTTTTCAAGCTTTCAAATGTGTCTGAAGGGATGCTTGCCAAT
>NW_023637461.1:0-1003 GCF_014905685.2 Nematolebias whitei | reverse complement strand
ACCGTCACTACTCCGAACGGTTCTCTGCTATCCTTACGGAGATGCTGAAAGGTGGCTTGAAATGGAACTTTACGCCAGAACTGACATATCTTCAGAAAGGTAAAAAGTCGATCTTCAACTGCGAAGTGTACCGTGGGTTAAGTTGGGTTCGGATGGAGGGTGCCGTTCTTCGTCGACACATTTTCCCTCACACATCTTTTCTTTCCATTTAAACTCCCTCATTTCCCATCTTTAAAACTCTTCTACCTTGCCAGTAATTAGTCCAGATATTCTCAGAAGTGTCTGTTGGTTTCAAAAGCTGCAAGAGATACCATGGCCGTATGGTTTCTCATTGTAAAGCTAATTAATTAAGCTGTTGTTGAAATCAATCTGCCAATTAATGTAAATGTGTGATGTCGTTTAAATCGTTTTTAAATAAATGACCCACTGTTGTTGGTGAGTCAAAGATAAAACACGTTTCCGTCCACATTTAATCATTCAATGCACGATAGAACTCAGTCCAGAAAAATGAAAGAATCCGTTTAAATTATGTATAATATCTGACAGGTATTATGCTCATTACATGTGTGTCTTTCTTCCAGGATTGAACTATATTTATAGAAAATGTTTACTAATTCTAACTATTTTACCTTTACATATAATCTTATATTAGCTAATGATAATTTTACAAGTTCACATTTGATATATTACAAGCAATCAAACCATGCCAGATAGCAGACTGATTAACATAAATAAAGCTAGAACACATTTCTTTAATTTAGACTTAATATAGTTTGACTAAATAAAATCCCTCAGGTTCTCTCTTAATAATAAAAATTATCATTAATCGTTTAATCATTGTTGAATGCAGGGTCGGTTTAGCTGAGAGGACACAGGGTTAATCGTCAAAGTAAGCTACAACAGAATGTTACTTGATGTGGGGGCAGGGTGACTTCAACTAAACTAAAACAAAAGTATAAAAAGGGATCAATTAAGAACACGCAAACATGAGTTAGATAATAAT
>NW_023637460.1:0-1003 GCF_014905685.2 Nematolebias whitei | reverse complement strand
AGGACTCTGCGGTCTACACTCCTCTCTCAAACCATCGTTCCTCTCTGTCCAGGATGTGAACATCTTCATCCCTGAAAGAGTGACCGCTGGCCTGGAGATGAGTGTAGACCGCAGAGTCCTGGCCTGATGATGTTGATCTTCTGTGCTGGGCCATCCTTTAGGCCAGTGGCTGTTTTGTTTCCCCGAAGTAAGACTGATCACAGCCCTCCTGACACTGAACAGCATACACAACATTACTCTGTTTGTGCCGGGGGACTGGATCTTTGGGATGAACCAGTCTTTGCCGTAATGTATTTTGGGGTTTAAAAGCCACAGGTAGCGTGCCAGGGACCTCTTGACCGTAGCGGACCCATCCTCTGCCAAGGTAAAGAGTCGTCACGAGCTTCACGCGAAGTGTACCTCGGGCGAACTGCGCTTGAAAGGAGCGTGTTGTTCTAGTCTACAAACATAAATCTTCCTTCAACATCTCCCTTTAAACTCCTCCATAATTTCCCATCTTTAAACTTCTATCTTGCCAGTAATTAATCTAGATATCTTCAGAAATGTCTGTTGTTTTATTAAGTAAAACGTGCCAAGTTTTATTAATCATAACCAGATCAGTCTAATCAAGTGTACAATGTTTTGATGTTAAATTTTGATTCTGTTAATAAATTACCACATTTATTTTGATGGGTCAAAGAAAATTAACGTCTCATGTCACTGATTACTCGTTATTTAAATATGACTGTAGTGAAACTCTGAAGCTAATCTAACCCTTTAGAACACTACATATGTTTTGTTTTTTGTTTTTGTCTTTCAGATACACCTGGACCTATACCTGGACCTACCATTCTGTGTTCGTCTGTCTCTCCTTTATGTCCTCTCAAACCTGCCAGTCAAACCAGATGGCCACTTGTCCTGAGCCTGGATCTGCTGGATGTTTCTTCCTTTTAAAAGGGATTTTAAACAATCTTTCTAAATATCTGGCGTCTGTACTCATCCCTTTAGTTGGCAGCTCAGAACA
>NW_023637459.1:0-1004 GCF_014905685.2 Nematolebias whitei | reverse complement strand
TAATTGCATCAATACATCAATAGATGTACACATCAGTGTATCAATACATCAATGCATCAATACATCAATACATTAACACATCATTGCATCATTGCATCACTACATCAATGTATCAATACATCAACACATCAACACATCAATGCATCAATACATCAATACATTAACACATCAATGCGTCAATACATATATACATTAACACATCAACACATCAATGCATCAATACATCAATACATCCACACATCAATGTATCAATACATCACTACATCAATTAATCAATACATCAACACATCAACGCATCCATACATTAATGCATCAATGCATCATTGCATCAATACATCAACACATCAACACATCAATAAATCAGTACATTAACACATAAATGCATCAATACATCAATACATTAACAAATCAATACATCAATTTATCAATGCATCAATACACCAATGTATCAGTACATCAATGCATCAATACATCAATTCATCAATACATCAATGCATTAACACATCATTTCATCATTGCATCACTACATCAATGAATCAATACATCAGTACATAAACACATCATAGCATCATTGCATCACTACATCAATGCATCAATACATCAATGCATTAACATATCAATGCATCCATAAATTAACACATCAACACATCAATACATCAGTACATTAACACATCAGTCCATCAATACATCAATACATCAATGCAACAATACATCAATACATTAACACATCAATACATTAACACATCAATACATTAACACATCAATACATTAACACATCATTGCATCACTACATCAATGCAACAATACATCAATATCTTAACACATCAATGCATCAATACATCAATACATTAACATATCAATGCATCCATAAATTAACACATCAACACATCAATACATCAGTACATTAACACATCAATACATCAGTACATTAACACATCAATGCATCAATACATTAAAACATCAATGCATCCATACATTAATGCATCAATACATCAATGTATCTA
>NW_023637458.1:0-1004 GCF_014905685.2 Nematolebias whitei | reverse complement strand
CGCCCAATGCTGACTGACCCAGACATCATCCAACTTCAGAAGTTGGATCCTGCAATTAACTCGATGATGCTGTATCTGACTGACCCAGACAAATACACTCCATCGAAAGACGAGCTGGATTCCAATCCAGACCTTAAAGTCCTCTTTCAGCTGCGCAAACAGCTAAAACTACTTAAAGGCATCCTAACTTTCGCTCATGGACGGACGTCCTCACCTGTGTTCGTGGTCCCCCATGACCACAGGGGGGTGATGTTAGTCCATGCACATGACCTTCCGTCCGCAGGACATAAGGGTGACAATGCCACGCTGAAAGCATTAAAACAAATTGCTTATTGGCCTGGAATGAAAAAGGATGTCAAGGACTACATAAAAGGGTGCCTGATCTGTGGCCAGTTTCAACCATCCAGACCACTTCACAGAGCACCACTGCATAGTAGAGGCATTGCATTTCCATGGTCGGACCTCCAGATTGACTGGGTCGGACCACTCACTAAGACCTCTAGAGGAAATAAATATTTTCTCACGGTAACCTGCGCGTTTACCAAATGGGTAGAATGTCTACCAGCCCCTAATGACACAGCACAAACCACTGCTATGTTGTTAATGAATCATGTATTTTCAAGGTTTGGACTTCCCCTTAGGGTGAACTCAGACCAAGGTACACACTTCACAGGTGAAGTAATGAAGGAACTGTGGAAGACGCTAGGCGTCAAAGCCAACTTCCATATTGGCTACCACCCACAGGCTTCAGGCCAGGTTGAGAGAGCAAACAGGACTGTGGTGAGTATTTTGAAAAAATACGTAGCCGCAAACCACAAGGACTGGGACGTGAAACTCCCTCTGGTCCTCATGGCCATAAGGGCCACTCCACACGTCGACTGGCATCGCTCCTTTCGAGATGATGACGGGTCGACAAATGACTCTCCCTCTGCACCTGTTGTACCAACCAGGCGATGCTGCCATGGCAACAGCCTACACCACACAACAATACATGAAAGACTTGG
>NW_023637457.1:0-1004 GCF_014905685.2 Nematolebias whitei | reverse complement strand
CATCTCAGCACTTTTGTACCATTATTCCATCACCTGCTTAACTTATGCATTACACAGTCCATTTTTCCCGTTGCCTGGAAGTCTGCACAGATTACTCCTATTTTCAAATCTGGCGATCCAACTGATGTTTCAAATTATCGACCAATTTCAGTTCTTCCAACTTTTTCCAAGTTACTTGAAAAAACACTATTTAACCAATTACTTCACCATTTAGAGGTTAATAATACGTTAAGTGATAACCAACATGGTTTTCGTGCTTCTCGATCAACCATGTCAACATTAATATTATTTACTGAACAAATACGTGCTGCTCTGAATAAAGGTCAAATAACTGGTTCTGTATACATCGATTTCCGTAAAGCCTTCGATACAGTCGATCATTATACTCTCTTACAAAAATTGACTTCTTTTCAACTTTCTTCTTCTGCAATACAAATGTTTTCTTCCTATTTAACTGACAGGTGTCAGGTAGTGAAACATGGAAGTTGTATATCCCGATCACTGCCATGCTCCGTGGGAGTCCCGCAGGGTAGCATACTGGGACCATTGCTTTTTTTACTTTACATAAATGACCTTCCAAAAGTACTTAATCACTCTAATATTTTAATGTACGCTGATGATCCTGTTCTTTTCCTGTCTGGTTCAAATACTGATTCTATCAACAGTCAGTTACATGCAGATCTTCAGCAATTTCATCTCTGGCTACAAGAAAATCGCTTAACGATTAATGTAAAAAAAACCGTATGCATGTATTTTTCCTCACCTAGGAAACATTTTACTATATCAAATCCTCTTACTTTTTTAAACAAACCTCTTTCTATTGTCACTACTTATAAATATCTGGGAGTTATTTTGGATTCTCATTTAACTTATCATGATCATGTGCAATCCTTATGTACTAAGCTGAAACAAAAAATGTATGTTTACTCCAAAATTAGATCAAATCTGACATCTTCTGTTTCCAACACTTATCTTCATGCCATAATACTTTCAACTCTGTCGTA
>NW_023637456.1:0-1004 GCF_014905685.2 Nematolebias whitei | reverse complement strand
CTCTGTGGATAAATACATCAAGTTCACACGAGAAGATGTAAAAAATGACAAGTTGGCTTTCTTGGACTGTGAGGTCTCAGTCTCTGATAGAGGACATTTGCAAACCGAGGTGTACCGCAAACCCACCCACACAGACCAGTATTTGCAGTTTGACTCCCATCACCCTTTGGAGCACAAGTTAGGAGTCATCAGGACTCTGTATCACAGAGCAGACAGCATCCCCACTAGCTCAGGAGCCAGGCAGAAGGAGAAATCCTACACAAAACAGGCTCTAGAGCAATGTGGATATCCTAACTGGGCCTTCCTGAAAGCAGAGAAGAAACCCAAACAGGACTCCAGTCAGCCATCAGGTGAAAAGGAGGAACCCAGACCCAGACCAGTGGTCATTCCGTATGTTGAGGGAGTATCAGAGAAACTGAGACGTTTATTTTCTAAACATAACGTCCCAGTGGCTTTTAAACCCCAAAATACATTACGGCAAAGACTGGTTCATCCCAAAGATCCAGTCCCCCAGGCACAAACAGAGTAATGTTGTGTATGCTGTTCAGTGTCAGGAGGGCTGTGATCAGTCTTACATCGGGGAAACTAAACAGCCACTGGCCAAAAGGATGGCCCAGCACAGAAGATCAACATCATCAGGCCAGGACTCTGCGGTCTACACTCATCTCCAGGCCAGCGGTCACTCTTTCAAGGATGAAGATGTTCACATCCTGGACAGAGAGGAACGATGGTTTGAGAGAGGAGGCCATCTTTGTGAAAAGAAACCGTCCATCATTAAACAGGGGTGGAGGCCTCCGGGTTCAATTGTCCCCCTCTTACAATGCTGTGATTGCTGGTATCACTCAACCCCCTTTGAATAGTAAACAGCCATCAGTGTGCTAATGATCCTTTGTTAGGCTGATGGTCCTTCTTGAGCATGTGATCAGTTGGTTTTGGTTGTCAGCAGCAAAACTGGCTGATCCACTCTGAGAAGGTGCTATTTAAGAGACTGAGCTGAAAACAGC
>NW_023637455.1:0-1004 GCF_014905685.2 Nematolebias whitei | reverse complement strand
ATGTGAAGTCCACAAAGAGCATACGGACGTAAGAGTTTTTCTGCTCCAGGTGGTTGAGTGCAGTGTGGACCACAGAGGAGATTGCATCCTCTGTTGATCGGTTCTCACGGTATGCGTACTGATGAGGGTCCTCGTTGATGTTGATGGTTGTTTTGATGTGAGTCATGACCAGTTTTTCGAAGCATTTAGCGACTATCGGGGTGAGGGCCACTGGCCGATAGTCATTCAGACCAGTCACTGTAGAGCTTTTTGGGACTGGGATGATGGTGGCAGTCTTCAGGCAGGTGGGAACTGTCTCCAGGGTAAGTGAGGTGTTAAAGATGTCTGCCAGCACCTCACAGAGCTGATCAGCACATTCCTTCAACACTTTTCCGGGGATGTTGTCTGGGCCAGTTGCTTTGTGCGGATTAATCCTCCTGAAGGTACTCCTTACTTCTGCTGAGGTCACGCTGAGATGCTCTTCATCCGGTGGTGAGGTGAGTCTGGTGCTGGGTGGTCTGTTCGGGTCTTCAAAGCGTGCATAGAACTTGTTGAGGGCATCAGGCAGAGATGGGTCTTTGGGGCATTGTTCACTCCTTCCTTTATAATCTGTTATGCACTTAATGCCCCTCCACATGCTCCGAGGGTCTTGTGAGATGAATTGACCCTCGATCCTCTTTGCATATGTGGCCTTGGCCCTCTTAATACCAGCAACCAGCTCTTTTCTTGTCCTACTCAGCTCCTCTGAGTTTCCAGACCTGAAGGCAGTGTTCCTGGCTTCCAGCAGGGTACGCACCTCTGCATTCAGCCAAGGTTTTCTGTTTGGGTAGCTTTTAACATTTCTGATAGTGGAGACTGTGTCAGTACATGTACTAATGTAACCCAGTACTGAGGATGTGTATTGGTCAAGATCAAGCGAACCTCCATTTTCAGCAGCTTCTCTGAAAACCTGCCAGTCTGTTCGGTCAAAACAATCTCTCAGTATGGGGCCACTGTCCTGGCTCCAACATTTAACTTTCTTTTGT
>NW_023637454.1:0-1004 GCF_014905685.2 Nematolebias whitei | reverse complement strand
GTTGAAATCAACCATCCTAGCATAGTGTTTTTTGGGATCAGCACCTCATCCATGCCCGTGTTACACACAGCAATAGATGTGGTCCTGGAGTCAAGACTCACCTGGTTCGTGGCTTCCACGGACAGTCCCAAGTCGAAAAATGCAGGAGAGGGTTGAAAATATGCCTGTTTATGGCTAATAGCTTGTCCAGCTATTATGTGGATTCGCACCATTAGGTTAATCACCTGAGATGGTACTGTGGTGTCTTGGTTGCTAGCAACCTGGCAGGCCTCTGGAATGGTCTGCCCAGCCTTAAGGCTCGCTGTGTCTAGCACAGGAGGATCCTTTGTGGCTGGTTTCAGGGACCACAGCACCTTGTTGATGGTGTCCACGTGGACACCTAACCTTACCAAAATGTCAGAGCCTATGTAGGATGCATGTGGTAAGTTTTGGATAACGAGAAATGGGTGAACCAGTTCTCGTTGATTCCAGTTCAGTTTTAGGTTAATGACTCCTTCTGCGGTCATTACCTGTGAACTATTGGGAACTAATGGAAAGCGGAAAGCTTTTTTAATTAGTTCTAGACCAACGTGTTTGTGAACCAAGGTTTCGTAGAAAGCTCGGTTAATTGCTGATTTATCTGTCCACAGAGACAGTACAGCATCGTTGGTGTGGGACCCTTGGATCTCTACACCCTTAACTACCAGTGGTAGGTAGTGTTTGGTGGACTCTGGCTGCTGCAGCTCACAGAGGAGGCTGTCTTGTTGAGTCAGAGTTTGGACCACTTGGGTTTCTTTGGTTTCACATGGTGTTAGAGGAGTACTCACCGGGCTCGTGTCCTCGGCTGAGGAGTCCTTTGTGCCTTCCGCGGTACCTGCTGTTGGGCAGTCTGTGTCACACTCCGGAGGCGTATCTATTGGCAGTGGTTTGCTCACTTTTGTCCACATTATTTGATCACCATAATCTATAATCGCGTTAAAGCGATTTATAAAATCCTGGCCAACCAAAAATGGGAATGAGTCAAC
>NW_023637453.1:0-1004 GCF_014905685.2 Nematolebias whitei | reverse complement strand
CCAGTCTCTGAGACCTCTAACATCTACTTCCACTGCTCCTCCAGGCTCTGAGACCTCGATCTTCTACATCCACTGCTCTCCCAAGCTCCTAGACACTTCCATTGCTCCTCGAGGTTCTGAGACCTCCATCTTCTACTTCCACTGCTCCTCCAGGCTCTGAGACCTTGATCTTCCACTCCCATTGCTCTCCCAGGCTAAGACCTCTTTCTTCCACTTCCACTGCTCCTCCAAGCTTTGAGACCTCAATCTTCCACTTCCACTGCTCTCCAAAAGCTCCAAGACTCTTCCATTGCTCCTGCAGGCTCTGAGACATCAATCTTCCACTTCCACTGCTCCTCCAGGCATTGAGACCTCGATATTCCACTTCAATTTCTCTCCAAGGCTCCAAGACCTCTATCATCCAATTCCACTGCTCTCCCATGAACAGAGACCACTATCTTTCACTTCCACTACTCTCCCATGCTCCTAGACCTCGATCTTCCACTTCCACAGCTCTGCCAGGCTCTGAGACCTAGATCGGCCACTTCTACTGCTCTCCCAGGCTCCGAGACCTTGATTTTCAACTTTCACTACTCTCTCAGACTCCGAATCCTCCATCTTCCACTTACACTGCTCTCCAAAAGCTCCAAGACACTTCCATTGCTCCTCCAGGCTCTGAGACCTCAATATTCTACTTCTATTGCTCCTCCAGGCATTGAAACCGCGATCTTCCACTTCCATTGCTCTCCCAAGATCCAAGACCTCTATCTTCCACTTCCACAGCTCTCTGAGTCTCTGAAACGTCGTTCTTCCACTTCCACTGCTCTCCCAGGCTCTGAGACCTTGATCTTCCACTTCCATTACTCTCCCAGGTTCTGAGACCTCGATCATCCAATTCCACTGCTCTCCCAGGGTCCGAGACCTTGATTTTCAACTTCCACTACTCTCCCAGGCTCCGAGACCTCGATCTTCCACTTCTACTGCACTCCCAGGCTCCGAGACACTTCCATTGCTCCTCCAGTCTC
>NW_023637452.1:0-1004 GCF_014905685.2 Nematolebias whitei | reverse complement strand
GAGTTTTCTTCATGAAGTGTGAGACTCTAAGATGTCGTGTTTTTGTCGTATCTAGGTGTCTGTACTAAATGTGGATATTCCAGCACCCGGTGACCCACTCAAACAAAGTCCTTCAGGGCCCGCACGCAACTATACCAGGCTGCTTCGGTCTACAAGACATGAATGTCCAGTTTTACGACTTTAGATGGTTTCTGCCAGCTCTCTCGCTCTTCCTGGCTCTGAGGCAGGCGCACACTGGCTCCAGTGGTACCAAACGTCCCCCTTTCCTCTGAGGCGGACTGCGTGGGACGTTCGCTCTGTAACCTGATAGGGGCCCGTCCACCTGGGCTCCTGCCACTTCCTTTTAATGACCCTCAACAAGACCCACTCCGCGGTGGGGAGACCAGGTTCCTCTGGTCTTTCTGTTAGGCTCTGTTTGTGGTGGACCTGCTGAGTAAAGTTAGACACTAATGCTTTTAACTCATCAAAGTATACCTTATGGTCCATTTTACGGTCCTCCTCACTGGTCAGTGAGCATACGGTTGGTCCTGGAAAGGGTCTTCCTGTAGTTAACTCATAGGGAGAAAAGCCAGTTCCATTATTAACAGAAGTTCTCACGGTCATTAAGGCAATTGGTAATGCGTCCACCCAGTTCAATTTAGTCTGTGCACAGATTTTGCTCAATTTTTGTTTTATGTTCTGGTTCATCCTTTCTACCTTCCCTTGAGACTGGGGATGGTACACGGTTCCAAAAGATTGTTTTAGGCCTAACATTTTTTCCACAGCCTGCAGATCTGTGTTTTTAAAATGTGTGCCATTGTCTGATCTGATTTTTGTTGGGAAACCGTGTCTGGGGATGTAATGGTTAATCAGAAACTTCACCACTGTTTTGCTGTCTTCTCTTCTTGCAGGTATGGCTTCTGGCCACCCTGTAAATGCGTCAACACACATCAATACATATCTGAACCCTTTAACAGGTTCCAACATATCAGTGTAATCTAGAATCACCTCCTGTCCCGGTCGGT
>NW_023637451.1:507-1004 GCF_014905685.2 Nematolebias whitei | reverse complement strand
AGACCTGGACAGAGACCTGGACAGGGACCTGGACAGAGATCTGGACAGAGATCTGGACAGACCTGGACAGAGACCCAGACAGGGACCTGGACAGGGACCTGGACAGAGACCTGTACATAGATCTGGACAAAGACCTGGACAGGGACCTGGACAACGACCTGGACAGGGATCTGGACAGGGACCTGGACAGACACCTTGACAGAGATCTGGACAGACCTGGACAGAGACCTGGACAGGGACCTGGACAGAGATCTGGACAGAGATCTGGACAGACCTGGACAGAGACCCAGACAGGGACCTGGATAGGGACCTGGACAGAGACCTGGACATAGATCTGGACAAAGACCTGGACAGGGACCTGGACAACGACCTGGACAGGGATCTGGACAGAGACCTGGACAGGGACCTGGACAAAGACCTGGACAGGGATCTGGACAGAGACCTGGACAAAGACCTGGACAGGGATCTAGACAGAGACCTGGACAGGGACCTGGACA
>NW_023637451.1:0-497 GCF_014905685.2 Nematolebias whitei | reverse complement strand
AGACCTGGACAGAGACCTGGACAGGGACCTGGACAGAGATCTGGACAGAGATCTGGACAGACCTGGACAGAGACCCAGACAGGGACCTGGACAGGGACCTGGACAGAGACCTGTACATAGATCTGGACAAAGACCTGGACAGGGACCTGGACAACGACCTGGACAGGGATCTGGACAGGGACCTGGACAGACACCTTGACAGAGATCTGGACAGACCTGGACAGAGACCTGGACAGGGACCTGGACAGAGATCTGGACAGAGATCTGGACAGACCTGGACAGAGACCCAGACAGGGACCTGGATAGGGACCTGGACAGAGACCTGGACATAGATCTGGACAAAGACCTGGACAGGGACCTGGACAACGACCTGGACAGGGATCTGGACAGAGACCTGGACAGGGACCTGGACAAAGACCTGGACAGGGATCTGGACAGAGACCTGGACAAAGACCTGGACAGGGATCTAGACAGAGACCTGGACAGGGACCTGGACA
>NW_023637450.1:372-1004 GCF_014905685.2 Nematolebias whitei | reverse complement strand
AGTGAGATTAAGCAGTGTGCTGTGAATGTGTTTGAAGCATGTTCTCAGGCTAAGACGCCCATTGAAGTGTTTCCAAGTGTAAAGGTTAAACCCCACTCTCTGGAACTAGAAGGACGACGTGCTTCGCCGCCTCCTCCTAAGAAAGAGAGAAAACAGTCTGTTCAAAATAACAAACCACGTAATGAAGGTGCACGTTGGGACAAAAATGCTCCTCTTTCAGAGGATGACAGTGATTATCGAAAAAGGGGTGAGCGTAGGACGCAACGATATGTCAAACCATATCATCAGGGGCAGTACGTAAAGGAACCCCCGAAAGACGTACCTGACCGTCCCCCACCTCGGACGAAACGAACCGAGGCGAAAAAATCACAAAAGTTCCAGAAACAAGGCCCTACACCTCTGAACTCGGAAGAGACAGAGAAAATACGCAGGTTGTTAGAAACTTTGAAACACACTGACACGGGAACCCATCCAGGAGCACTATGCAGTAATGTAATTCCCATTACATCTGAGGGCGCGAATGACAACATAACAGATGTCGGTGAAACACACCAAGACATAACTGTTGTTGCCTCAAACAACCCCTCATCAGAAGTAGGGGGGGTAAACACACACACAAACGGTGACGAGTC
>NW_023637450.1:0-272 GCF_014905685.2 Nematolebias whitei | reverse complement strand
AACGATGACGAGTCATCGCAAGCTGAACACTCAGAAACAGCTTCTGCTGTGCTGACGGTTCAGACAAACCAAGATTACACAGATAAGGCTGAACGCGTGAAGAAGCGTCAGAAAAAAACCAAAAGGTTTCTGTGTAACTTTATCAGAAAGGGGGTCGCCAAAAAGGCGTACCTGTCAGTAACACTCGAAGGTGTCCTCACACACGAAGCACTCTTGGACGGTGGGGCAGACATAACAATTATGTCAGCTAAACTGTTCGAGGAGCTGAGGAC
>NW_023637449.1:347-1004 GCF_014905685.2 Nematolebias whitei | reverse complement strand
TCTACATTAGGGAGCGATCACTTTCCAGTGAGTACAATAATTAATGACAGTATAAACAGGCAAAAAGATTTTATTTTAACAAAATGGTGCTTTAATAAAGCTAACTGGCAAACATTTAAAACAAACTGTGAGGAAATCAGACACATGGTAACATTAAAAGGCAACATTGAAGAATGTACAAGTCAAATAACAGAACATATTTTAAATGCTGCCAATTCTAGCATACCAAAAATAAAAATAAAAAGTAAGAAAAAAGTAGTTCCTTGGTGGAACGATGAATGTACTACAGCAGTTAAAGAACGTAACAAGGCATTTAAAATATTACAGAAAAATTTAACAATGGAAAATCTTATAGAATATAAAAGGAAAAGAGCAATAGCTCGTAAAACTATTAAGGACGCAAAAAAGAAAACATGGAGAGAATATTGTTCTTCAATGGGTTCAGAAATAAAATGACAAAACGTTTGGTCAATGTTTAGGAAAATGACTGGGAAAAGGAATGATGTTAAAATACCAACCTTAATCAGAGGTCAGGAGATATTGGTGTTAAATAAAGATAAGGCAGATTTATTAGGTGAGACATTTGCTGCAGTTCATAGTGGCGAACATCTTACAGACATTCATAGACAGCAGAAGACTCAAAAACTTGGAAAGCAT
>NW_023637449.1:0-247 GCF_014905685.2 Nematolebias whitei | reverse complement strand
AAAATATTTTGGAGAAATGTAAAAAATATATGACAACATTAGACATGGAAATAACCATGAAAGAACTTAAAACAGTATTGAAAGGGACAGGTTATTCAGCTCCAGGGGAGGATCAATTATGCTATGCTATGTTTCGACAGATTCCGGAAGTAACATTGAAATTAATATTAAAATTGTTTAATAAAATATGGAAAGAAGGGTTAATACCAAATAACTGGAAAAGGGCAACAATACTGCCGTTCAATAA
>NW_023637448.1:0-1004 GCF_014905685.2 Nematolebias whitei | reverse complement strand
ATCATCGCTCTCTCTCCAGGTGTTCCCGTTCCCCTCATTCATATTGTGTGTATATATATATCACCAACCTGTAAATAAACACTTTAAACTATTCTCTGAGTCCTGGTCTCTGTTCAGTTCTGGTCTTTCATTCTGGGTACACCGCAATCATTACAGATTGATTATTATGCATTTATTTAATGGTCAAAACAGCTTCATTTTGCCGGGGTGGTGCAGTACCATCCATCCATCCATCCTTCCTGGCACGGGAGGACTCACTGTTGCAGTTCTTTGAAATTTAAAGCGTTAGTCAAAAATTGTGTTATGAATTTGGAAAAAAAGTATATAAGTCGCTTCGGCGTATAAGTCACAGGACTGACAAATCTATGCAAAAACTGTGACTTATACGCTGGAAAATACGGTACATATGTGTTAAAAATGAAATAAAATAAAACATCTTGAGATTCAATCAAACTTAAAAGTCTTAAAGAAAATAAATTGTAATGAACCATTTAAAATATCACTTTAAAAGCTATTTGTTTGATTTAGAAACAAGATATTTGATTTTTGAAAAATAAATTCAGTCATTGTTTGTTTGATCAAAATATTTTTTGCTCTTAGTTGACTCTGTTTTGTTATGTCTGGTGAGACTTTTATTGTGACAGCTATGCAATGCTTGTTGCTTCTGACAACCGTCATTTCAAAGCTTCGTTCTCATCGGGGAAAAGATTTGAGTGACACCTGACATTATAAATGCAGCTTACAGAGTTTCAGCTTTGGATATTGTTTAGGTTCTCTCAGATTTTTATTGTTGTTAAATACTTGCTTTAGATGCTATTTTAAAATTAGCATTAGTATATATTTTTAAATTTCATTGCCACAAATTAAATCCCATACAATTGCAAATTACCCATGCTGAAAACAACACTAAAAAGTAATAGAACACAAATCTGCAATTGTACCATGGCTTGAAAACCACGCAAATAAATTAAAAATAAATAAAATACCAAAATGTTTTAAATTTT
>NW_023637447.1:0-1004 GCF_014905685.2 Nematolebias whitei | reverse complement strand
CTGGAAAATATGGGTTCTGACACATTGGCACGCATCCCTTCAGTCACAATTGCAAGCTTGAAAACATCAATTCAGACACAATGCCAAGATTGAACCTATCCCTTCAGACACATTGACAAGCTTGAAAACATCCCATAAAGTCACATTGGCAAGCTTGAAACATCCCTTCAAACATATTGGCAAGCTTGAAAACATCCCTTCAGACAAAGGGACAAGCTTAAGAACATCCCTTCAGACAAAATGGCAAGCATCCCTTCAGAGGCATTTGCAAGCTTGAAATCATCCCTTTAGGACATAGTGGCAAGCTTGTAAACATCACGTTGGACACAGTGGCAAGCTTGAAAACATCCCATAAAGTCACATTGGCAAGCTTGAAATCATACCTTCAGACAAATTGGCAAACATAAAGACATACCTTCAGACACTGACAAGCTTGAAAAGATCACTTCAGACACAATAGCAAGATTGAAAACATCCCTTCAGACACATTGGCTAGCTGGAAAATATGGGTTCTGACACATTGGCACGCATCCCTTCAGTCACAATTGTAAGCTTTAAAACATTATTTGAAAATAATGACAATCATGAAGACACTATTTCAGACAGAGTGACAAGCTTGAAAACATCACTTCATACACATTGGCAAGATTGAAACATCCCTTCAAACATATTGGCAAGCTTGAAAACATCCCTTCAGACAAAGGGACAAGCTTAAGAACATCCCTTCAGACACAATGGCAAGCATCCCTTCAGAAACATTTGCAAGCTTGAAATAATCCCTTTAGGACATAGTGGCAAGCTTGTAAACATCACTTTGGACATAGTGGCAAGCTTGAAAACAGTACTTCAGACATATTGAAAAGCTTACAAACCTCCATTCAGACATATTACCAAGCTTGAAATTATTGTTAAAGACACATTGGAAAACATGAAAACATACCTTCAGACACATAGAAAAGCAAGAAAACATCCCATAAAGACACAATAGCAAGCTTGAAAACATC
>NW_023637446.1:0-1004 GCF_014905685.2 Nematolebias whitei | reverse complement strand
CACCATGAGTTCTTTTATATGAAGGATTCAGATGTCATAAGTAAAACACACACGCTTTAATACAATTTTGTGATGTTTATTTGACTATGTATGATAAAAACAACTGTTGGCAATTATTTCTGACATTTAAAATGAAGGCTTTGTTCACAACTGGAGTTAAATGGAAATTAAGTGACCATAAAAATTGCTTGTTCGCAGGGATTAACAGATAAATGTAATTATTCTATGTGCTTTACCAAACCAGAAACAAGATGCAATGTAGAACAATTTTGAAATTTCAGCAGGGCAGATTAATCATGCAAATTTAACTAAAGGAAATACATTTTATCGTTCAATAGTTAAAATTTGGTCTGAAATTAAGGAAAAATAATTACTGAACTGAGTTAATACTAATTTGGTTAAAATCTAAATTCTTGGACACCAGAGTCAACCGTCAGAGTATAAAATCAGCTGTTCCTACCAGAAGTCGTATTTGAAGGCTGCCAGAAGATACCAGATATTTGACTCTATGCTCCGATGGTCTTGTGATGTGAAGGTGGAAATTCCTTCACATCCCTGACATCAAGGCGTTGAGTTTGGTCACTGGCTCGAATGGTCAGCCGGAGCGTCTTCTGGAGTTCTGGACAGCTGTTGTTGACTCTTTGATGAAAACTGCAGGTGTTTGGATCGCTGAAGAGGGTTCTATCAAACTTTGCCCAAAGTTGAAGCTAATTTTCTCCTTGGAAGTCTTCTGTAGGTTGTATCTTAAAAGCGTATTATTTATCCTCCTCTGGAGGTCTTCATCACTTCTTCATCATCATTTCTTCTTCACTCACTCTCTCTCTCTCTCTTTTTCTCTCTGATATTCTGAGAGATCTTCCTCTCTTGTAAACACCTGACCACACCTCTGATTTGAAAGAGGTGGTCGATTTGAACCAATCAAAATGGAAGGGCTGAACTTTTATCAACTAAATAAAGTATTTTAATCTGCTCTGTTGACAAAGTCATCAAATAAAATAATTTAA
>NW_023637445.1:0-1004 GCF_014905685.2 Nematolebias whitei | reverse complement strand
GAAGACTGATCTCTGTTCACTGGAAATAACCTTGAATTAATTCACTCAGGGTCTTTCAGCTCTACGGTCACTGTAACGGTTTGCGAACATCTTTGAAATTAATTAATTTCAAAAGTGAAGGTAAATATGTCCCTGTAAATATTGGCCACCCCTGGATTCAATGCAGAGAAAAACTTGTACATAAAACACGTCGGTCAGTTTGGTTGAGAAACATTTCATGTACAGCCAGCAAAATCCTGACAGAAATGGAGATGGGCTTAAGAACATTTTGGATCCAGCAATGCAAGAAGGAGCACTGTCCCTTGAGGAGTTTTGTTGTTGTTTTGTGCATTCTTGTGGTTTTGAAAGATGTCTAAATCACTGCTGGTTACTGTATTTTCGGACTATAAGGTGCACTTAAAATCCTTGAATTTTCTCAAAAATCAAAAGTGAGCCTTATAATCAAGTGCGCCTTATGTATTAATTCTGGTTGTGCTTACTGACCTCTAACCGATTTTATGTGGTTATTGTGAATGAGTTGAATAAAGTTTGACTTATCTGACGGTTTTGTTTCACTTAATGCGCCTTATAATCCAGTGCACCTTATAGTCTGAAAAATACGGTAACAATGACATAACTGTGTTATCATAGTACAGTAGTCGTTCACTACTTGGCAGTGTGTTTATTACAGACTATATTGCAGTTGTTCAAAATAAGATTGAACATGACGCACAATTGGCTGACGGATGAGCCGCATAATCGGCATGGAATTTTTATTTAAGACAAATTATTTTGAATTATTTAGCACCTGCTGCAGCTTTGTGCAGCCCATACTGCTGCAGGATAAACTTCCTGCTGCAGCTGAACAGTTGATTAGCTGTTCAGCATGCAGAGTGGAGAAGTGGGTGTGGCCAAGAGCGCTTGTAGGTGGCAAAGAGCAGAGGAGGCAGAGAGCTGAAACCATGACATTCTGTGCTCTTTTAGAGCTTTTAGAGTTTAGAAACCTTGTTTAGAATATTGCAAGA
>NW_023637444.1:0-1004 GCF_014905685.2 Nematolebias whitei | reverse complement strand
GGTCAATTTGTGGTACTTGTGCTCCTGGACCTTACTGCTGCTTTTGATACTGTTGACCACAGTATCCTTATATCACGGCTGGAACAGTGGGTTGGGATCACAGGTGCTGCATTAGAATGGTTCTGCTCATACCTAAGTGGCAGGAGTTTTTGTGTCAAGGTTGGTAACAATGTATCCGCCTCATTACCTCTTTCTTGTGGGGTCCCACAGGGTTCAATTCTTGGACCCCTTCTGTTCTCACTCCATTTGATCCCACTGGGGTCCAGACTGAGGAAACATGATCTTTCATTCCATTGTCATGCTGATGACTGTCAGATCTACCTGCCTGTGAAACCAGCGTTTGCTCCATTCACCCTCTGTTAAAATGTCTGGATGACATTAAGGCCTGGATGGCTTGAAATTTCTTAAGTTTTAACGATGAGAAGACTGAAGTCATTGTTTTTAGCACTAGCTCAACTGCCGACTCTGATCATGTCAACCTGGACTCTCTTCAGCCATATCTTAAGCATTCTGGTAAAAATCTTGGGATGGTTTTAGACTCTGACTTCAAGTTTGACAAACAAATTAACTCTGTTCTGCAGAAAAGCTTCTTCCAATTAAAACAGGTAGCTCAGCTCAAGCCAGTGTTGTCCAGACCCGACCTTGAGAAACTGGTCCATGCCTTTGTCACGGCCTGATTGGACTATTGCAACGCACTCTATGCTGGGATCAGCCAGGCCTCCATTTCACGTCTTCATCTTGTCCAGAATGCTGCTGCTTGGCTTTTAACCAGAACTCATAGGTCTGACCATATCACACCAGTTCTGTCCTCCCTTCACTGGCTAACTGTGTGTACTAGGATAATCTTTAAAATTCTTCTGTTGACCATCAAGTGCCTAAATGGCCTCGCACCCCTTTACCTCTCCAAGCTACTGGAATAATACGTTCCCTCTCGGGCCCTGAGATCATCCGATCAGCTGCTTTGGCTGTTCCAAAAACAAGACTGAAGCTCAGAGGAGATCGGG
>NW_023637443.1:0-1004 GCF_014905685.2 Nematolebias whitei | reverse complement strand
TACACACACATTCATACAGCTGTCTACTACACACACATTCATACAGCACTCTACTACACACGCATTCATACAGCACTCTACTACACACACATTCATACAGCTCTCTACTACACACACATTCATACAGCACTCTACTACACACACAATCTTATAGAACCCTACTAAACACACATTCATACAGCTCTCTACTAAACACACATTCATACAGCACTCTACTACACACATATTCACACAAGACTCTACTACACACACATTCATACAACACTACTACACACACATTCATACAGCTCTCTACTACTACACACATACATACAGCACTCTACTACACACACATTCCTAAAGCACTCTGCTTCACACACATTCAAACAACACTTTACTACAAACACATGCATACAGCACTCTACTACACACACACATATTCATAAAACACTCTACTACACACACATATTCATACAACACTCTACAACACATACACACATTCATGCAACACACTAATATACACACATTCATACAGCACTCTACTACACACACACACATTCATACAACACTCTAATACATACACATTCATACAGCACTCTATTACACACACACATTCATACAGCACTCTACTAAACACACACATATTCATACAGCACTCTACTACACACACACATATTCATATAGCACTCTACTACACAAACACACATTCAGACAACACTCTAATACACACACATTCATACAGCAGTCTATTACGCACACACATTCATACAGCACTCTACTACACACACACATTCATGCAACACTCTATTACGAACAGAGATTCATACAGCACTCTACTACACACACACACATTCATGCAACACTCTATTACACACACACATATTCAAACAGCATTCTACTAAACACACACATATTCATACAGCCCTCTAATACGCACACATATTCATACAACACTCTAATACACACACAATCATACAACACTATTACACACACACATATTCATACAGCGCTCTACTACACACACA
>NW_023637442.1:0-1004 GCF_014905685.2 Nematolebias whitei | reverse complement strand
GGTCAAAATAAGAAGTCGCACTTGGGCACTGATTTGGCAATCTGCCAGGAATGTACACAGGATGTACCAGCCACCCGACAGCCGGTTGTGAGTAAACCCTCAGCTGCTGAGGACCCAAATCACCACTTCTTTGATAGCAATATCTGTAAAGATATGGCGACATTGTACGTGGATGGATGTTCATTCCACCACGAGAAAGTCTGCAAAGCAGGTGTTGGAGGAGTTCTCCTCCAAGACCTGGAACAGGTCACATTTGGCTATAAATTGGGCTCTCAGTCTTCTCAGTACGCTGAGATAGCTGCAATCCTAATAGGCCTACAGATGGCAGTGGAACGCTCCATCCAGACGCTAGTCATCTGCACTGACTCTAACTATGCTCGACTCAGTTTCTTGTGTCATCTCGCTCTGTGGAAACAGAACGGTTTTCTCACAAGCAACAAGAAGGTGGTAAAACACAAAGAGCTTTTCATGAAATGTGATCACTTAGTGACGTCGCATGATCTACAGATCTTCTGGAAGAAAGTTCCAGGACACTCTAGAGTCCCAGGCGATGACAAGTACTACAATGACCTTGCAGACTCCCTAGCCAAGGAAGGAGCCGTTGACGGACCCACGTGGTCCTTCGACCCCTCCTGGCTACTCAATACTCAGTCGTCACAAGCTACAACTGAGGTAATGGCAGTCACACGTGCACAAGCTGCAGCTAAACCTGCTGATAACACAGTTTCTGTGCGCCCAATGCTGACTGACCCAGACATCATCCAACTTCAGAAGTTGGATCCTGCAATTAACTCGATGATGCTGTATCTGACTGACCCGGACAAATACACTCCATCGAAAGACGAGCTGGATTCCAATCCAGACCTCAAAGTCCTCTTTCAGCTGCGAAAACAGCTAAAACTACTTAAAGGCATCCTAACTTTCGCTCATGGACGGACGTCCTCACCTGTGTTCGTGGTCCCCCATGACCACAGGGGGGTGATGTTAGTCCATGCACATGACCT
>NW_023637441.1:0-1004 GCF_014905685.2 Nematolebias whitei | reverse complement strand
CCCACCACGCTCCCTGAGGTCAGCGGACCAGTTGCTCCTCACAGTTCCAGGAACTCGTCTTAAGCGCAGAGGTGACAGAACCTTCTCTGTAGCAGGACCAAGACTCTGGAATGAGTTACCTCTGCGTGTCAGACAGGCCCCCTCCCTCTCGGTTTTCAAGTCCCGTTTAAAAACTCACTACTATTCAGAAGCTTTCAACACCAGATGATCTGTGTTTTGATCCTGTATGCTCCACACTGGTTAGTCGTCGTTATCTGCATCTTTTTATGTTTTTATGCTGAGAGGCAGCAGCTCCACCAGTTGCGCCACCGTGCTGCCCGTTTTGTTGTTATAAAATACATTTTTATTTTAAACTCCTTCCTGCAAATGGGTTGTAAACAAAAGATTGTGTCATTAATGACCAACATTCATAACCAGCCAGACATGTACTGAAAAACTGAACTAAACTATTTGAAAACATTAAGAAATATTTATCTTGGCAGTATGAGATAAAGTCTGGATAAAACTGTGAAGTTCATGAAAACTCCCAACAAGGGAAAATGTAGCTAATAAAATCTGAGTAAAAAACTTTTTCTTCCGTATATCAGTGGTGTAATGTGATTGGAGCTCCAACAGAAAAGCAAAGTGTCTGCTCTTTATCACATGAAGTGAGACGGTTTATTGAGAGACTTTAACCTGAAGCTTATCACACACTCAGGTGAGCTGGTTTGGACAGCACAGGTAAACTCTTAAAATATTTATCTTCCTTAACTCTTACAAAAATACATTAATCTTGTTTGTTTTGTAAAATAAATTATCTATATTATTAGGTCAAGTGTATTAAAGTTGAAACATTATTTTCATTAGAATTTATTCTTTAAATAAACAGATTTTTTGCTTCATGGTCATTTCTTGTAAGTTTCTGGTTAATCATTTCACAGGTTCAGTAGTTCTTAAATGATTATTAAATGTTTTTTTTATATATCTTTTCTAAGGACAGTTTTTTTTCTACTCTCGTTTGGTTT
>NW_023637440.1:0-1004 GCF_014905685.2 Nematolebias whitei | reverse complement strand
TTTGGTTCTTTGTTAAAAACAAAAATTAAAGAGATTACAGTTTTTCTAAAACTACAGCCACTAAAAAACACAACATATGATAGAAGCACAGCAGCAGTGTTTGTTTTGCCATTTTTACATGAACCTGGTGATAAGGCATGTCTGTACATTAAACAAACAAGAATAATTATTAATCCATGTTTATTTTCAAATCAACACTTTAACGTTCACTTGTATCTAAGGAAGGCTGGGGAGGTAAAAAAAAAAGACTAAGGTGTGGAATTAGGATAAGTTACAGCTCATGAGGTACTCCATCAGAGCATCTCTGACACCTCGGCCCTGCACTCCATCTTGCGGGACAGAGACCAGGACAGGCTGTGCGGCTCGTTCTGCTTCAAGTTCATCGAGGTCATCCATTTTGGTTGTGTGTTGTTTTCCAGCTCTTCTTCTAATACATCTTAGTAGTGCTTAGAAAAGAGCTTAATGTAGCACTACCGCCACCAGCTGGTAAGGTGCGTTGATATTAATAATCCGCCCACTAGAGGTGAACAATCCGCCAACTAAACGGGAACTATAGGCAATGTGGAGACATAAAAATAGAAGTCCCACCAGAACCGGACACAACAGGCTACAACAAGAACCAGACCTGTGGATACCAGGCTTATAAGGACAACAGACAATTGAACCAAACTATATTTTGCCATGTAAATCTAACTTAAACCAAGTTAGGAATGGAAGAATAGTTTGGAATGCCCTTCTATAGGTATGTAGTGAACTAAGCCTCAGGTCAAAGTCCTGGCTTTGAGGGCCTTCCTGGAACAAGAACAGTATTTCATTGATTTGAGTCCAGAAACACAAGATTAAGTTCATCCAGAGACTTTCTAAGTGTCCTGCACTGATCAATTGAAAGAACACTCTCTTTTTATTATCATTACTATTTTACAAATGTTTGATAATCAAAGTGTGTTTAGTTCAAATCATTTTTAAATGTTGAAGTGAACTACTCATTTTTAATCAACTGTGAA
>NW_023637439.1:0-1004 GCF_014905685.2 Nematolebias whitei | reverse complement strand
CTGCTGCTGGAGGAGAGGCCTGTGGCTCTGCAGCAGATGACGGAGAGGCCCGTGGCTCTGCAGCAGACGACGGAGAGGCCTGTGGCTATGCAGCAGACGACGGAGAGGCCTGTGGCTCTGCAGCAGATGACGGAGAGGCCTGTGGCTCTGCAGCAGATGACGGAGAGGCCTGGAGCTCTGCAGCAGACGACGGAGAGGCCTGGAGCTCTGCAGCAGACGACGGAGAGACCTGTGGCTCTGTAGCAGACGGCGTGGGAGCCTGGAGAGCTGCAGCGGAGGCAGGAACCGACTCCTCTGCGGTGGCGGCAGGAACTGATCTTCTGCGGTGGCGACGGGAAACAGAAACTGATTCTGAGGCGACAGGAGCAGGTGCACCAACGGCGAGGCGCTCAACAGGCTGAACAGCGGCGAAGATGATGGGTGCAGGAGTCAGAGGAGCAGAGGAGAGTTCAGAAGCGGTGGTGCCAATAGGTGCAGGATGGATTATGGGTTCCGACTGTGTATTAGTGACCATGGGTGTAATGAGAGACCTAATTTCTATTAATAAACGCTTATACTCAGGGAGCTGAATGAGACCGGGACGTGAAACTAAAGATTCTTCCATCAGGGAAAATAAAACATCTGAGCAGTCCGGGTTATTTTTAGCAGAAGTAAATAAATCTAGTAAAGTCTGGTTTATTAGTGCAAGTTCATGGGATGAATTTGTTACTGACGGGCAAGTGTCTTTAACTGAGGGTGTGGTGTCAGGTGTCAGCCTCACCGGAAACCTGGGAAGTGGGATGGCGGAACACACCCCCACAGAGTCACTGAGAGTTTGCTCAGGAGGTTCGGTCAGACGGGGTTGGACAGCCGCGGCACTGTGTGACGGTGAGAGGCCGGACTCCGCCCCCACCAGGAACCTGGAAGGTGAGGCCACGGAATCCGCCCCTGTGACGTCAAGTGGACTGGACTCGCCGAACCGAACAGGAGTTGACCGGAGCTTCCGCGGGACGCTGGATCTCGCC
>NW_023637438.1:0-1004 GCF_014905685.2 Nematolebias whitei | reverse complement strand
GGTTGCAAACTGTAACTTGTAACCTTTGCATAACACCCTGTCCATCCCTCTGACCGGCGAGCATGTTTTTAGCCACTCTGCGTAACGTTCGTGGAGTGAACGTGTGTTTAAGTGATGCGTCATGTTTTGTACAGATGTCACCAGTCCGCCGCCTCAACCGCCGTCATGTGTCGCGGGAATGTTTTCCGCGTGACCCAAGGTGAGGCTTCCTCGAAAAGGCTCTGAACGTGCCCGTGCGCTGCATTCGGACCGCGGACCAACCTTCATGTACAGGTGGGCCGGTGTGTGCTGAGGCGAAGCGTGTGACAGCTGATGACGCCGTGGGGCTGCGCGTTCGACGTCGCTGTGCGAACGTTGAGAAGCGGAGGGCGTGACTTCATCTACGCCGTGCTATTGGAGTGAAGGTTGCGAGCCCCGCGGGAGCACACGTTTTCTCTGGAGGGATGCGCGCCCGTCTCGCTGGAGGGACGCGCGTCGCTCTTGCTGGAGGGATGCACGCCGCTCTCGCTGGAGGCGAGCCTCGTCACTGGGTTCGTTCAGCTGTCTCATGCTTGTGCTGTCGTGAGCTGCCGAGCGCTGAGACGCGGTGGGTGATGGCTGCCCGCGTCGTGGCCGCACGTGTTTGCTTCGGTGAGGCGTGTTGTTTTGCTGAAAAACGAGGACCTTCATCGGACCCGGCCTGCGGTCCCACATTTATACCGATGTGAGCCGGTGAGCGCCGGGCAGCTGTGTGTGCGCCATCATCAACGCAGCGCCGTTTGGATGAAGGCTGTTTGCATCGCACGAGTGCGCGTTTGACACCGCTTGGGTGAGGATCGTGCAGCTCGGGTTGACAACGAGTTATTTCGCTTACCATAGTGTCGTGTGAGCGTCTCGTCATGTTTTGGAGCGACGGTGAGTTTAAAAAAACTTTATTTAAGGACACCGGCTCGTTATGTGTGGAGGATGTGTGCGCAACCGCTGTGAGTTCATCCGAGCTTACAGATTGGCTAAAAACAGACACT
>NW_023637437.1:0-1004 GCF_014905685.2 Nematolebias whitei | reverse complement strand
AAACTCCACCCAGAAAGGTCCCGGACTGGGATTTGAACCAGCAACCTTCTTGCTGAGAGGCAGCAGCTCTACCAGCTGAGCCACCGTGCTGAGCAATCTGTAGACTCTTAGAATTTACAGCTGGATTTTACTGCACTCAGTCTGTGTGGGTGAACATTACTGCTGGGTAGGAAATGGGAGTAGTACAACAACAACAGCTTTAATGTGTGTGTGTGTTCAGACAGCAGAGAAGAGGAAGGCCATGTTGGATGAAATGGCCACACAGCTGAACCAGCTGAAGTCCGACCACAAGGAGGCGCTGTCAGACCTGAATCTGCAGCACGAGAAGGAGGTGAGGTCATCTTCATCACGTTGTCTGTTCATCTTCATCACATTGTTTTGAGTGACTTCCTGTCTCTCGTGACCTTCTGTCAGGTTCTGGGGGTCCGAGCTCGGTATGAGAAGGAACTGCGAGGTCTCCATGAAGACAAGAGTCGCTGTGAGGAGGAGCTCCGACTGCAGCTGCGAGAGGAGAAGGTAAGCGTGGAGGGTGGAGGTCTGGACCATGGCAGAGCAGCAGCATGATCCTCCTCCTGGTTGGTTTTCAGGCTCGCTCCAAGGAGCTGGAGGGGTTCCAGCTGCAGGTGGAGGAGCTGCAGGCTCAGCTTCAGGCCATGGAGGGAACCAAAGGATGGTTCGAGAGACGCCTCCAAGAGTCCGAGGTGGGTGAGGAACCCTCAGGGTTCTCAGCAGTCAAAGGTTAGAAATGTTCTGCTGAAGTTTGATGTGTTTGAGAGCAGGAGAACATGGAGAACAACGCTGTGCAGCATCAGGAGGACATCAGGAACCTGCAGGAACACCACACCCTTCAGCTGCAGGTACACTCCCTGAAACAAACGAGGGGTTTGTGTTCTCACGCTGAGGACCAGCAGAGCAGGTCCTCCACTGATGGACAGTGGACCACTGGTGGGATCTGAGATGGTTTGGACATGTCCAGAGGAGGGACAGTGGTTTGGACATGTCCA
>NW_023637436.1:0-1004 GCF_014905685.2 Nematolebias whitei | reverse complement strand
TGTCCAGAACACCTCACCAGGGAGGCGTCCAGGAGGTATCCTAAACAGATGCCCGAGCCACCTCAACTGGCTCCTCTCAAGGTGGAGAAGCAGCGGCTTTACTCTGAGTCCCTCCCAGATGATCAAGCTTCTCACCCTATCTCTAAGGGAGAGCCCAGACACCCTGCAGAGAAAACTCATTTCGGCCGCTTGTATCCGAGATCTCGTTCTTTCAGTCACAACCCAAAGCTCATGACCATAGATGAGGGTAGGAACATAGATTGATCGATAAATTGAGAGCTTCACCTTTTGACTCAGCTCTCTCTTCACCACGACAGACCTGTACAGCGCCTGCTTCACTGCAGACACTGCATATATCCACCTATCGATCTCACACTCCATTTTTCCCTCATTCATGAACAAGACCCCAAGATACTTGAGCTCCTCCACTTGGGGCAAGACCTCCTCCCTGACCCGGAGAGGGCATTCTACCCTTTTCTGGCTCAAGGCCATGGCACCGCTCCAGCGAAAGCTGTAGATCATGATCTGATGAAGCCAATAGGACCACATCATCTGCAAAAATCAGAGACGCGATCCTAAGGCCACTAAAACGGATCCCCTCAACACCTTGGCTGCGCCTAAAAATTCTGTCCATAAAAGTTATGAACAGAATCGGTGACAAAGGGCAAACTTGGCGGAGTCCAACTCTCACCGGGAACGAACCCGACTTACTGCCGGCAATGCGGACCAGGCTCTCACACTGGTCATACAGGACCTAACGGCCCGTATCAAAGGGCCTGGTACCCCATACTCCCAGAGTACCCCCCACAGGGTTCCCACATGGTTCCCACATGGTTCCCACAGGGTTCCCTGAGGGACGCAGTCGAACACCTTCTCCAAGTCCACAAAGCACATGTAGACCGGTTGGGCAAACTCCCACACACCCTCCAGACCCTGCTGAGAATGTAGAGCAGGTCCAGTGTTCCACGACCAGGACGAAAACCGCACTGCTCCTCCTGAACCCG
>NW_023637435.1:0-1004 GCF_014905685.2 Nematolebias whitei | reverse complement strand
CATGAGGCAGACCACCTCCCTTCAACCTGCCCCCCAACATGAGGCAGACCACCTCCATTCCTCAGTTCAAATCCCTGCTAAAAACTCATCTGTTCTCTCAGGCATTTCACACACTGTAAATTGATCTAGTGTTTTTAATCTGTGACCCTGTGTTTTAAATGCTTTTTATTAATTCTTCAGTTATTATTATTATTAGTGTATTGTATATATATGTTTATATATTTTTCTCTTTAATTTACTCATTGATTGTTGTTGTTGTTGTTAAGCACTTTGATAACAGGTTCTGTTTTAAATGTGCTCTATAAATAAAGTTGACTTGACTTGACTTAAAATGTGGGACAGCTGAGGAGGTGAAGCAGTAAACAGAATACCTGCTCCAGGTGCACAGTCTGACATCACTCATCTGCAGCGACTGATTTAAAACATGAACAAGAAAATGTGACGGTGAAGGAAACATCCTTTGTCCCAAGGCCAGTTCAAGTACCATTAATATTTTGGTTACTTTATTTTTCTTTCTTGATGAATCGATTGTAACTATTTTGAGCATGCATCAGGATATTTTCACATTATTCAACAACCAAAACACATTTAGTTTTTTAATGGAATGGCTAGCTATCAAAACAAACATTTAGCCCTCCCCACTACCCAGTTGTGTTGCTCTTATTTTGAAATGTAGCTGGAAGTTCTGTGTTGAGAGACGGAAAGAGACGTTATGGAGATGCCTCTAGTGTTGAACCCATAGATATAAACATTAGATCCAGCATTGACCGCTATCGCCTATTGGCGCTGTCGAGCTGTAGAGCCGCCATCTTGGAACGGTCGACCGCTCCACTCAGTGTAACCTGTTTGTCAGGAGCAATGAAGTATCTGCGCGTTTAATCAGTCAGAGCTAAATACTAAACTCATTCTCATGATTTTTTCCTCTGTAAATCTCAGGAGTACAGCCATTAAAGCTGAACACATACCATACCATACCATACCAATTTATTTATATAGCACTTAAA
>NW_023637434.1:0-1004 GCF_014905685.2 Nematolebias whitei | reverse complement strand
AGCCAGTGCAGGGAGGCCAAAACTGGAGTAATGTGCTCTCTTTTGCCTGTACCAGTTAAAAATCAGGCAGCAGCATTTTGAACCAGTTGTAATTGTTCTATGGAGGTCTGATTGATTCCCCCCAAAAAATGCATTGCAGTAATCGAGACTGAATGTTACAGTCTGAACACATGTATTATTATCTCAAGGTTGTAGGAATGGCAAGGGTGACATTAGTCTCTAACAGTGAGTATAAACAACAAAGAATTGTAATATCACTATATTGTTGATTTCAGTGTCTTATTCACAAAACTCATAGGTTCTTTTTATCCCTCTCAAGAGCTATAATTTTTGGATGTTGCTCACACCAAATCACCATCACACTGAAATTTAACTTGATGCCAGAGGTCAGGGAACTGCCCACTTATTTCATGTCCTTCTCACTTGAAAGCTAAAAATGAAAACTTGCAAAAATGTCCACCAAAAGGATTATATTATTCTCATTTACAGCTTCATACATTTGTTGTTGTTGTTTTACACCCTATAAATTTATGCAGCTAGTTATCACACCTTTTGCAATCATTTTCTTTTTAAACACCCCTTTTTAAAAAGGTTCTTTCTGCTCTGTGTGCTCACTGAACAGGGGCTTACTTATTATTTAGGCTTTTGCCAAACAACCCACTGAGCAAGCTCTTATGCATTTATTTTTATGTATTTATATGTTTCTAAAAAAGTTAAATCTGGTCCTCTGGACATTCAAAAAAACAAAACAAAGGAAAACAACAACAAAAATGTAGAAACGTTTCGTCTCCCATCCGAGAGACTTCCTCAGTCCGAGGTGCTGTATTCAGCTCAGTCTCTTAAATAGCACCTTCTCAGAGTGGATCAACCAGTTTGCTGCTGACAACCAAAACCAGCTGATCACATGCTCAAGAAGGACCATCAGCCTAACAATGGATCATTAGCACACTGATGGCTGTTTACTGTTCACAGAGGGCTGAGTGATACTAGCAATCACAGCATTG
>NW_023637433.1:0-1005 GCF_014905685.2 Nematolebias whitei | reverse complement strand
TGTCACGATTCACGCCTGTCTGAGTTTATATTTTTGTCACGTTGTTCACTGCTTGGTGTCTGTGGATTTTCTTCTCTTCTATTCTTATTAATATTTGTTTCTCTTTGGTTTTGAGACTTTTATTTCTGCAGCACTCTGTCTGTTTCTCTCTGCTGGCTGCATGATAGTTTAGATTTGTCTTTCCTTCACTTCACTCTGCACTGATTAGTTTTCATTAGCTGCACCTGTCGCTGCACCCTTTATAAACCTGGTCTGTTCACAGGGTGAGCGCCAGATAGTCGAAAACAGCTTGCCTGCCAATAGATATCCCGCGCTACCTTCCTTTATAATCTCATGTCCGTTCATAGTTTCCCTCCTGCCTTGTTTTGCCTGCCCTGCTCCTGTCCCTCCTCCCGGTCTTCGTATCCTCGCCTCTGTTCGCTTGTTTCCTGGTTATCGACTCCGGACCGTCTGACTTCGCCCCTCGCCTGCTCCTTTGGATTTATTCTTCTCCTGCTGGTTCTCGACCCACGCCTGCTCCTGACCTGCCTATCGCCCGCTCCTGCATGGTACTGTCGCATCTCTGCTCTCTGGTTTTGACCCTCGCCTGCACGACTACGCCTCCCGCCTCACGGATCGGGTTCTGGTTCGGCGCCGCTGCGGATCAGCGCTTTTCATCCATCCATCCATCCTTGGGTTCTACGCTGCAGCCGGCTGACTTCCTTCACCGGGATCATTCCTCCTGCAGTGGGCACATCAGCTTGGAGCGACTCATTAATCCCACGCCCCCTTCAACCAGAGTAACGGTTAGTGGTCTCACCTTTTTGACATTTGCACCTGCTTCTGTCTCCCGCCTGGCCACTAACCGTACTCTACTTGTTTACAGACTCGTTCCAGCCCGAGCTCTTAGATCGACACCAGAACCAGTTCATTCTTTGAGAAACCAGACTCTCTCCAATAAACTTTTATATTTAGTTTCAAGTGTTTGTGGTGATTTTGGTCCAGTATTTGAAGGGGTTCGTTACA
>NW_023637432.1:0-1005 GCF_014905685.2 Nematolebias whitei | reverse complement strand
TGTTGACTTTGTATTTATTAGTTTTTTAGGTGACTGACAGCTGAGGAAAAACAAAGGTAAGTATCTTTTTTAAACAAATGTCTAGAGAATGCTGTGTACTTACACATTTGATTATTTGATGTCTTATATTGTTTTTATTGATTTTTGCAGGTAACTGCTCGTAAAAAGTCAAGTTTAGGATGGACGTTTTAAAACTCTGCAAATGACAACTGCAATAAAAATCATAATAAAATGTGTAAACATGAACTGTTTTGGTGTTTATTCAAAGTTTTTAAATGTTTATTTGACAGTAAACATGGAAGATGTCATGATTTGTGTATTTGTGTCGAGACTTTAAACCCACTTCACGTTAAATGCTGGAACAGATCTGGTGTGGTGTTTGTAACACACACACTTCTTCAAAGTTCAGCCTCACATGTAGGAACAGTGAAGCGGTTGTCATGACAACCAACGCATGTGTCAATCAGCTGAGTGGGACCAAAGAAGGCTGCAGAGTCTGGTGTCTCTGAAACAAACATCAGAGCAGAGCAGTGGTGGTCTAAAACCTCCGAAGAGGATCAAACATGTCAAACATCTGTTTGCTGAAATATTTTGCTAACACTCCTTTAAACAAACAAATGCTGCATCACCAAAGAGCTCTACTGAGGTTCCTGTGTTTAAATGAAGCTGAAGATAGAGATGAATGAAGCGTGGACTCCTGGTTCAGTGAGCAGCTGCTTCAGATTCACCTGAAGCTCTTTAGATGTCTTCATCATTGTGCAGTCTGTAAAAACTCTGGACTCTAAAACTTTGAAGCTCTAAAACATGTTGAAGTATCGAGCACTGACTCCACATTGAAGCTGCTCTCAAAGAAACTCATCAGAAGGAATTCAAGTCTTCACACATGTCTGTGTGTGTCCTGTTAGCAAAATATCTTATGAACCATGGACAGGTTGACTGACACTCTCAGAAAGTAATAATTTCATGTTCATTAACCTGTGGAGTCAGTCCATTCAAGATGGCCGC
>NW_023637431.1:0-1005 GCF_014905685.2 Nematolebias whitei | reverse complement strand
CTCATAAACAAATCACCCAGATACTTGAACTCCTCTGCTTGAGGAAGTGATAATAATAATAAAAATAACTATTTAATTTAAAAAGTGCCTTTCATGACACCCAAGGACACTTTACAGCAAGAAACATATCAGATAACATTGTGTAAAAACAAACACAGTGCAAAGACCAACAGGCATAAATTGAAATACAAAATACATAAAACAAAGTTAAGAAGTGTAGTATGTACATATACTGATATATATTCATACTGTTAAAACGGATTCTTTCATTTTTCTGGACTGTATAATGACGTGCATCTGAATTAATAAAATGTGGACGGAAACGTTAATTATCTTTGACTCACCAAGACAGTGGGTCATTTATTAACAGAATCAAGTTTAACACATCACACATTAATTGGCAAGAATTGAAAATAACGACAGCTTATTAATCAGTTTACAGGAAGTAAACAACACGGCGATTGTTCTCACTTCCAATAGTACAGCAGACGTCAACCACACGGCGGTGATTGAAAAACTTTGCTTCAGACATTTCTAAAAATATCTGTAATGATTTTTAACAGATAGAAGAATTTTAAAGATGGAAAGATGAAGTTTATCTACAGAGAGATGTGTGAGGGAATTTGTCTGTTTTAACCAGAACATGCACGCTCCTTTGGACCAGCTTGTCCCAACGGTACACTTTGGTAGAAGATCGACTTTTTACCTTCCTGAAGATATGTCAGTTCCGGCGTAAAGTTCCACTTCGAGCCACTTTTCAGCGTCTCCGTAAGAACAGCTAGACCTCGGGAGTCGTGAGGTCATCCAGGACAGACTTTCATAATTCCCAGATCTTCTCTGGTTCAGCTTGATTTTCTTTCTCTCATCAGCATCCTGAATTCCAGCCTTCATGAACTCTGGAACTGCTGAAACTAGGAAGTGCTGCACCTTTTAAGAAGGGTCACTTCCGGTTCATTTGAGAACTTTCTGATTGGTCGAATGGACCAAACAGAGGTGTGTTTTGTG
>NW_023637430.1:516-1005 GCF_014905685.2 Nematolebias whitei | reverse complement strand
ACATGGTACAACAACGAGAGCTGATGTTCATAGCAGTTTCACAGTTTTCTGCCCAGGAGCAATTCAATATACAACGTGGTTCAAAAACGAGAGCTGACATTCATAGCAGTTTCACAGTTTGCTGCCCATGAGCAGTTCAATGTACAAAGTTTTGCAACAACGATAGCTGACAATCATAGCAGTTTCACAGTTTGCTGCCCAACAGCAGTTCATTGTACAACGCATTTCAAAACGAGAGCTGACATTCATAGCAGTTTCACAATTTGCAGCCCAAGAGCAGTTCATCGGACAACACGGTGCAAAAACGAGAGCTGATGTTCATAGCAGTTTCACAGTTTGCTGCCCATGAGATGTTTAATGTACAACGCAGTGCAAAAATGAGAGCTGACATTCATAGCAGTTTCACAGTTTGCTGCCCATGAGCTTTTCAATGGACAACGCAGTGCAAAAACGAGAGCTGACATTCATAGCGGTTTCACAATGTGCTGC
>NW_023637430.1:0-416 GCF_014905685.2 Nematolebias whitei | reverse complement strand
TGGGCAGCAAACTGTGAAACTGCTATGAGCTTTTCAATGGACAACGCAGTGCAAAAACGAGAGCTGACATTCATAGCGGTTTCACAATGTGCTGCCCATGAGATGTTTAATGTACAACGTGGTGCAAAAACGAGAACTGACATTCATAGCAGTTTCACATTTTGCAGCACAAGAGCAGTTCAATGTACAACGCTTTGCAAAAACTATAGCTGACATTCATAGGAGTTTAATAGTTTTCTACCCATGAGCTGTTTAATGTACAACACTGCGCAGAAACGAGAGCTGACATTCATAGCCGTTTCACAGTTTGCTACCCATGAGCTGTTTAATGTAAAACGCAGTGCAAAAACGAGAGCTGACATTCATAGCAGTTTCACAGTTTGCTGCCCATGAGCTTTTCAATGGACAACGCAGTG
>NW_023637429.1:0-1005 GCF_014905685.2 Nematolebias whitei | reverse complement strand
GTGGTCAAAAAAGGTACTACACTCAAAACAAATTAACCAACATTTCTTCTTAAATTTGACAATTACTAATTATTGTCAAATTTCAAACAATATTATCGTTTATCGCAATCATTTCTGAGATAATTAATCGTCCAGCAAAATTTGTTATTGTGACAGGCCTAGTCTTTGTTAGCCCTCTTTTTACATAAACAGCTTTCTTACAAGAGAAGAGATGGTTTGAGAGTGGAGTGAAGGAGGCTGTTTATGTAAAAAGAGAGAAACCATCTTTAAACAGAGGAGGTCTCAGATTTCAGCTTTCAAAAACCTACAATGAAGCTTTAGGACTTAAGCCTCCAGTATACTGCCGCGTACGTCCGTTCACGCATACGTACTGTACACAGAGTGTTCAGTCATTAAACTCCAGCGTACACCCCGAGCAGCTGCAGAGCAGCTTCACAGACAAGGGGCGTTTACCTTCGGGACAAATTGAGGTAGCTGATTGGTCATCAACGGAGGAGGAAGAGATCACTGCCTCTTGGCAAAAAAACAAAAGAAAAGGCCAGATCAGAGATGAAGAAGGGGAATTTAATTCATTGGTGTCACATACAAAACAGTCCCCGTCGCTGGGCAGTTTATTGTGCGACACCGCGTACGCATATGCGGTCGTAAAAATTTGAGCTTTGCACGGACATGCCCTGGGGGGTACGCACGTACCTCTGCGTACGTTCGTGCGTACCTCTGCGTACGTATGTGCGTACCTCTGCGTAAGGATGTACACGGCAGTATATTGGGGGCTTGATACTCGGCCAGTTTCACACCCATCAGGAATTTCAACCATGTAACCAGAGTGGCCCCTCTGTGGGTGGGAATAACAAAGACCCTAACGATCCTCTATTGTGAAGAGTGAGAGGTCAATCTGCATATGTCAATCTGCATTATGCAAGCTTGCAGAACACCTCAGCCTTATAACTTGAATCCCACACTCCTTGTTTCTTTGAATTGAGAAAGCTCCTTGGATGAGAAGTG
>NW_023637428.1:0-1005 GCF_014905685.2 Nematolebias whitei | reverse complement strand
AAACGGTCAATAGCCTTGTCCTGCTCCAAAATTTTCAGGCAATCTATTAACTTTTTCTTGTAACCACTTCCTGGATCTCTTTTCAGAGGTTCATAAGTGTTTAAGTCACTAAGGAGTGTCATAACTTTCTCATCATAAAGGAAGTGGTTACAAGAAAAAGTTAATAGATTGCCTGAAAATTTTGGAGCAGGACAAGGCTATTGACCGTTTTCTGTACCACAGACTGTACCCAGGGGAGGCCACACCTAGTCTGTATGGTTTACCTAAAATCCACAAACAAGGTGTACCTTTAAGACCAATTGTTAGTATGATTAACTCTGTCATTTACAATGTTTCCAAATATCTGGCGTCTGTACTCATCCCTTTAGTTGGCAGCTCAGAACACCACATACAGAACACCATGGACTTTGTGGACAAGGTGAGGGATGTCATCATGGAGACTGATGAAACAATGGTCTCTTTTGATGTCACATCACTCTTTACGTGCATTCCTGTTGATGATGCAGTAGAGGTGGTCAGTTTAAAATTAAAATCAGACACCACTCTGAGCAGCAGGACCACACTTTCTACAGAACAACTGTGTCAACTCTTGAAACTGTGCCTGCAGTCAACCTACTTCACATATGGGGAGCAATATTATAGGCAGAAACATGGGTGTGCTATGGGGTCTCCAGTTTCTCCTATTGTTGCCAACCTGTACATGGAGGAGGTAGAAAAGAGAGCCTTGACGTCCTTTTCAGGGACACCACCAAGTCATTGGTTCAGGTATGTTGACGACACCTGGGTTAAAATCAAATCTCAGAAAGTCCAACATTTTACTGACCACATCAACTCCGTGGATAAATACATCAAGTTCACACGAGAAGATGTAAAAAATGGCAGGTTGGCTTTCTTGGACTGTGAGGTCTCAGTCTCTGATAGAGGACATTTGCAAACTGAGGTGTACCGCAAACCCACACACACAGACCAGTATTTGCAGTTTGACTCCCATCACCCTTTGGAGCA
>NW_023637427.1:0-1005 GCF_014905685.2 Nematolebias whitei | reverse complement strand
AATGACATGGTTTCTACTTTCCTTAACCATCCTCAATAAACAGAGTCCCCCTCCTGTTTTAAACCAGCCAGCTTTTAAAACATTAGCCTGTACCAACTGTAATTAAGAGGGGTGGAGTCAACATTTACATTTTTTATATGACAATAAACACACACTTCATCCATCCATCCATTTTCTTCCGCTTATCCGGGGTCGGGTCGCGGGGGTAGCAGCCTAAGTAGGGAGGCCCAGACTTCCCTCTCCCCAGCCACTTGGGCCAGCTCTTCCGGGGGAATCCCAAGGCGTTCCCAGGCCAGCCGAGAAACGTAGTCCCTCCACCGTGTCCTGGGTCTTCCCCTGGGCCTCTTTCCGGTGGGACGTGTCCGGAACACCTCACCAGGGAGGCGTCCAGAAGGCATCCTAAACAGATGCCCAAGCCACCTCAACTGGCTCCTCTCGATGTGGAGAAGCAGCGGCTCTACTCCGAGTCCCTCCCGGATGATCGAGCTTCTCACCCTGTCTCTAAGGGAGAGCCCAGACACCCTGCGGAGAAAACTCATTTCGGCCGCTTGTATCCGAGATCTCATTCTTTCGGTCACAACCCAAAGCTCGTGACCATAGATGAGGGTGGGAACGTAGATCGATCGGTAAATTGAGAGCTTCGCCTTTTGACTCAGCTCTCTCTTCACCACGACAGACCTGTACAGCGCCCGCTTCACTGCAGACGCTGCACCTATCCGCCTATCGATCTCACGCTCCATTTTTCCCTCATTCGTGAACAAGACCCCAAGATACTTGAACTCCTCCACTTGGGGTAGGACCTCCTCCCTGACCCAGAGAGGGCACTCTACCCTTTTCCGGCTCAAGACCATGGCCTCGGATTTGGAGGAACTGATCTTCATCCCGGCCGCATCGCATTCGGCTGTGAACCTCTCCAGTGAAAGCTGTAGATCACGATCTGATGAAGCCAATAAGACCACATCATCTGCAAAAAGCAGAGACGCAATCCTAAGGCCACCAAAACGG
>NW_023637426.1:0-1005 GCF_014905685.2 Nematolebias whitei | reverse complement strand
CTCACCACAGTCCTGTTTGCTCTCTCAACCTGGCCTGAAGCCTGTGGGTGGTAGCCAATATGGAAGTTGGCTTTGACGCCTAGCGTCTTCCACAGTTCCTTCATTACTTCACCTGTGAAGTGTGTACCTTGGTCTGAGTTCACCCTAAGGGGAAGTCCAAACCTTGAAAATACATGATTCATTAATAACATAGCAGTGGTTTGTGCTGTGTCATTAGGGGCTGGTAGACATTCTACCCATTTGGTAAACGCGCAGGTTACCGTGAGAAAATATTTATTTCCTCTAGAGGTCTTAGTGAGTGGTCCGACCCAGTCAATCTGGAGGTCCGACCATGGAAATGCAATGCCTCTACTATGCAGTGGTGCTCTGTGAAGTGGTCTGGATGGTTGAAACTGGCCACAGATCAGGCACCCTTTTATGTAGTCCTTGACATCCTTTTTCATTCCAGGCCAATAAGCAATCTGTTTTAATGCTTTCAGCGTGGCATTGTCACCCTTATGTCCTGCGGACGGAAGGTCATGTGCATGGACTAACATCACCCCCCTGTGGTCATGGGGGACCACGAACACAGGTGAGGACGTCCGTCCATGAGCAAAAGTTAGGATGCCCTTGAGTAGTTTTAGCTGTTTGCGCAGCTGAAAGAGGACTTTGAGGTCTGGATTGGAATCCAGCTCGTCTTTCGATGGAGTGTACTTGTCTGGGTCAGTCAGATACAGCATCATCGAGTTAATTGCAGGATCCAACTTCTGAAGTTGGATGATGTCTGGGTCAGTCAGCATTGGGCGCACAGAAACTGTGTTATCAGCAGGTTTAGCTGCAGCTTGTGCACGTGTGACTGCCATTACCTCAGTTGTAGCTTGTGACGACTGAGTGTTGAGTAGCCAGGAGGGGTTAAAGGACCACGTGGGTCCGTCAACGGCTCCTTCTTTGGCTAGGGAGTCTGCAAGGTCATTGTAGTACTTGTCATCGCCTGGGACTCTAGAGTGTCCTGGAACTTTCTTCCAG
>NW_023637425.1:0-1005 GCF_014905685.2 Nematolebias whitei | reverse complement strand
CAGGTGGACACTGTTAGATCAGACACGTTTAGACTTATGAGATTCAATCATTCGTTTCAGCTCTGTAGACCCATTTCAATGCGCATTTTGAAACGGTCTAGGGAGACTCGCCAGGGTACGTGCAAAGTTTGCCATTGTACCTCTGTTAGTCGAGTGGTGGAACTATAATTTGTTAATTGATAAGTCTGGTTGTTCCAAGTCCACAGATGTACACCATACACACATCCAGAGAAAGGCACTTCAGGTAATTGAGGATGACTTTTTATTGTTGCTATCAAACTAGTTCTCTACCCTAGTTCATGAGTCCAATCACACAATACCTTGTCTCTGGTTAAACATGGGTTAACATGACCTAATTTCAGCATACATATCACTCCTTTATCAGCTGTCTCGCATAATTGCATGTCATATGTGAGATTTGTCTGTGGCTCAAACCACTCACCCTGTATTTTTAAAAACCAGTGTCCTTGTACAGTTATTAAAGGCAAAATGTGATATTTGCATAACTGTGGTTGCCTTCATTACATTTAGTCAATTCAGGTTTCAAAATTACCCAGTAGGAACTGGAAATGTTCCATACTCTCCTCCACTCAATCATGATTCGATGTGGTCACCACCCTCTGGCAGCTGTGCATGGAAAAAATTGCAATGTACACAGGAAAACAAGTTCAAAGCTTCAATTATGTTGGAGAGCACTTTTTCTGTGCTCCCTCACATCTTCAGCTGCCAGTTTATTTCTTTTATCAGTATTTTGACCGTTTCTTCTTGGGTCATGACAACTGATGGCATCCAGACTCCAACTTGGGTAACTGCCAACGAAGCACGTCTCCTTCTCCTCCTCAATTGGCAGTAAAATCAAACTTTGTACTTTTTTTTTTTTCTGTTGTAGCATGCCCGACACTCGTACATAGGGCACAACTGTCGTGCCCTATCAGGCAGCTTTTTGTGTTTCAAACATGTGAAGTTACTTTGAAGTTACTTTGCACTCTGATCTTGCTTGCATCT
>NW_023637424.1:0-1005 GCF_014905685.2 Nematolebias whitei | reverse complement strand
CTGCCCCCCCAACATCAGGCAGGACACCTCCCTTCAACCTGCCCCCCAACATCAGGCAGGACACCTCCCTTCAACCTGCCCCCCCAACATCAGGCAGGACACCTCCCTTCAACCTGCCCCCCCAACATCAGGCAGGCCACCTCCCTTCCTCACTTCAAATCTCTGCTACAAACATCTGTTCTCTCAGACAGTTCAGTGTAAATTGATCTAGTGTTTTTAATCTGTGACCCTGTGTTTTAAATGCTTTTTATTAATTATTCAGTTATTATTATTAGTGTATTGTAAATATATGTTATATATTTTTCTCTTTAGTTTACTCATTGTTGGTTGTTGTTGTTAAGCACTTTGATAAGAGGTTCTGTTTTAAATGTGCTCTATAAATAAAGTTGACTTGACTTCATCAGACTGTCATACAACAACAAAGTGTCTTCAGTCAGAGGCTTCTTCAGATTCCTTGCAGGACAGACGCTACAAGAGGTCCTTCCTGCCCACAGCATCAGCATCTAGAATAACTCTTTAATGAAACCAGGATGATGAGTTACCACAACATTTACTTTCCCTCTGGGATTAATAAAGTATTTTTTAAATGAATTGAATGTATGTATATATATGTAAATGGTAAATGGTACATGGACTGTACTTATACAACACCTTTTTATCTTATTTCAAGATACTCAAACTTCTTTACAACAATCTGTGCCTCATTGACCCATTCATACAGCTCTATACTAGATCTCTACAAAACTAATTGAACAAATCATTCTAAAGAGACTAATCAGAGTTTTAGATCACATTCATGCACTGATGGGACACATCAGAGGCAACGAGGGGTTCAGTGTCTTGCCCAGGGACACTTCAACATGTGACTGCTGGTGGAATCAAACCCCCAACTCTTGTATTGGAGGACGACTGCTCTAACCACTCAGCCACAGCTGCCCCTATGTATGTATATATATTTATATATGTATGTATATATGTATGTATATATATATATGTATGTATATA
>NW_023637423.1:0-1005 GCF_014905685.2 Nematolebias whitei | reverse complement strand
TAATATATTTCAAAAAAGTTCAAGACAAAATTATATTAATATATCAAAAAATAAATAATAATAATTATCATTATCATTAATTAAATTAACATATTAATTGCATTAGTAATTGATTAATAACAACAACAACATCAATAATAAATTGCAACAGCAATAACTTTTTTTCATAGTTGATTATAAAATGTCCCAATTTTATTTTTAGCCTTTCATACTTGCAGAAGTAAGTTAAAACATGTTGGCAAAATGCAACTCAGAGACAATGTTTTACGACGTAAAATAACTCTGTGTCCAGTGCATTTTTTTTTCTTTAATTGCAGTCCTGATTTATTAGACTTCGCAAAATAATAAATTTCAGTGGATATACATATACTCACATTGCATTTTAAAAAAGTGCTAAAAACAGCTCACAAACTTTGACATTATTCACTTTGATCTACTATAATTTACAAAAAATGTTGTTTTCTATTAATATTTGGAATAAACTGTGCATTCAGTGAGCTTAATGTTTAAGCTTAATGTTTACTCACTGGTTACCTGATCATCATTAACTCTCTCACTGGTACATTGTCATCTTTAAATCAATTATTGGTAATCATCTCTTCCTACATGTCTCTGCGTGAGTGCAGCTACAGCGTGCGCTCTCAGGACATTATTACATGCAGCGTCCCCTCAGAGCGAACTGAACTTGGCAAAAGGACCTTCTCCTACTCTGCTCCTGTTTCCTGGAATATCTTGCAAAAAGATCTGAAGCTCTCGACCTTGACCTCTCTTACTGGCTTTAAACAACTGCTAAGTTCCTGGGAAAAACCAATGCAGACATGTTCCTGTTTTTAGTTTTCTACATCACTTTATAAAGTAGCTTTTTTGTTTAGTTTTTAAAAATATATTTTTTCCATTTATTTTTTTCAATTTATATACTTTCTTTATGATTGTCTACTGTTGTCATCATTCTTTGTTAAAAACAGGTCTCTCTTGTAAACAAGTCCTCGAGGCTCAATGAGACTA
>NW_023637422.1:0-1005 GCF_014905685.2 Nematolebias whitei | reverse complement strand
GAGCACAGGATGCTCTCCACTGCACACCTGTAGAAGGAGGTGAGGACTGAGCTTCCCAGACCAGCTCGCCTCAGCCGTCTGAGGAAGTAGAGTCTCTGATGAGCTTTCTTGATCAGGCTGGTGGTGTTGTTGCTCCAGCTGAGGTTGTCATTCATGTGTACACCCAAGTACTTGTAGCTGGAGACCACTTCCACCGCAGATCCTCTTATGTTCAGGGGGGTGTAGGTGTTTTTGTTCCTTCTGAAGTCCACAATCATCTCCTTTGTCTTCTTCACATTGATGTGAAGGTTATTCTCTCTGCACCAGCTCTCCAGGTGTTCCACCTCCTGCCTGTAGCTGGACTCATCATTGTTTGTGATGCATCCCACCACCGCTGTATCATCTGCAAACTTTACAATGTGACAGCCTGGATGGGTAGCTGCACAATCATATGTGAGCAGAGTAAACAGGAGGGGGCTCAACACACATCCCTGAGGAGAGCCAGTGCTGAGGGTTATGGTGGAGGAGGAGAGGTTGTGGATCCTCACTAACTGTGGTCTGTTTGTTAAAAAGTCTAGTACCCAGTTGCAGATGGAGGGGCTTAGTCCTAGTGTGGATAGTTTGTCCATCAGGGTTTGGGGGATCATGGTGTTGAAGGCGGATGTGAAGTCCACAAAGAGCATACGGACGTAAGAGTTTTTCCGCTCCAGGTGGTTGAGTGCAGTGTGGACCACAGAGGAGATTGCATCCTCTGTTGATCGGTTCTCACGGTATGCGTACTGATGAGGGTCCTCGTTGATGTTGATGGTTGTTTTGATGTGAGTCATGATCAGTTTTTCGAAGCATTTAGCGACTATCGGGGTGAGGGCCACTGGCCGATAGTCATTCAGACCAGTCACTGTAGAGCTTTTTGGGACTGGGATGATGGTGGCAGTCTTCAGGCAGGTGGGAACTGTCTCCAGGGTAAGTGAGGTGTTAAAGATGTCTGCCAGCACCTCACAGAGCTGATCAGCACATTCCTTCAAC
>NW_023637421.1:0-1005 GCF_014905685.2 Nematolebias whitei | reverse complement strand
ATATATATATATAGGCACTAGGCATGATAGATAGGTGATTCACTTCACCTGCCTCTCTTCTTACCCTGAAACAGGGTAAATCTGGCCTCATCAGACCACATGACATACTTCCATTGCTCCAGAGTCCAATTTTAATGCTCCCTAGTAAATTGAAGCCTTTTTTCCTGTTAGCCTCACTGATTAGTGGTTTTCTTCAGGCTACACAGCTGTTCAGTCCCAATCCCTTGAGTTCCCTTCGCATTTTGCATGTGGAGATGTTCTTACTTTCACTATTTAACATAGCCCTGAGTGCTACTGTTGTTTTTCTTTGATTTGATTTCACCAATGTTTAAGTGATCACCTATCACGATCATTCAGGATTTTTTTTCCGGCCACTTTTCTTCCTCCAAGACGATGGGTCCCCACTATCCTTCCAGTTTTAATAATGTGTTGGACAGTTCTTAACCCAATTTTAGTATTTTTTCTGCAATCTCCTTATTTGTTTTCTCTGCCTGATGTATGCCAATGATTTGACTCTTCTCAAACAGACTGACATCTTTTCCGCGACCACGCGATGTGTCTTTCAACATGGTTGTTTAAGAAATGAGAAGCAACTCATTGCACCAGTTGGGGTTAAATAACTTGTTGCAGCTGAAAGATAATCACCCATGCAGTAATTATCCAATAGGAGGCTCATACATATTTGCTTAGATAAATCCAGGTGGCAACTTTTTTTTTTGGCCAGGCAGTGTATATATATACTACATTGCCCAAAGTATTTGCTCACCCATACAAATGATCGAAATCAGGTGTTCCAATCACTTACATGGCCACAGGTGTATAAAATGAAGCACCTAGGCATGCAGACTGTTTTTACAAACATTTGTGAAAGAATGGGTCGCTCTCGGGAGCTCAGTAAATTCCAGCGTGGAACTAATAGGATGCACCTATGCAACAAATCCAGTCATGAAATTTCCTCGCTCCTAAATATTCCAGTCAACCGTCTACTGTATTATAAGAAAATTG
>NW_023637420.1:0-1005 GCF_014905685.2 Nematolebias whitei | reverse complement strand
TCAGATGAACAAAGAAGGATCGTTTCCTGCTGCACGAACAAGTGTCTTACCTGTCTCTGTTTCCCTCAGAATTATATCAATGTGAACTTGTATGATTATCCTTAGCACTTGTGAGATTATATATAACATGAAGTAATTAGTGTATGATTATACCCGCACACACCTTGTAAAGAATGCATCATATCACATCATCAGAGAAATGTCAAGGCTTGTCAAAAGATATAAAAGATATAAAAGATATCAAATCCAACAGGTGCCAGCACATGAAGGGGTGGAAGGGAATGAAAGGGCGGATGATCTTGCCAAGGCAGCGTTGAAGAGAGAAATAACAGCTAATATTCCATTAGGGAAAGGAGAGAGTAAATCAATAATTAAAAGACAAGAACTAAATAAATGGCAAAAGAGATGGAATGAGGACAAGAAAGGAAGAAAATGATTCAGGATCCAAAAATCAGTTAAAATAACAACGTTTAGAGAAAGAAGTAGAAGAGAGGAGGTGATTCTTATGAGACTGAGGGTGGGACACACATTCCTTAATGACGCAATGTTCATAATGGGTAAAAGGAATGACAATAGATGCGAGGAATGTGGGGAAACAGAAAGTGTGGAACATGTATTGATGGAATGCATTAAATATACGGAAGAAAGGGAGAGACTGAAAAGAAAAGTCAAAGAGAAAGGGAGAGCTTGGAGTTTAGGAGGAATTTTAGGAAATGAAGGGGAGAAGGATAAGATAAAAGATGTCAGAAAAGCGTTGGTTACATACTGTTGGATTTAATATTTTATACCTTTTTATAATTCCTATCAAGCACTCAAATGTCATGTCATATAAAGTGTGTGTGTGTCTTTCTTCCAAGGTTGAACTATGTTTATAGAAAGTGTTTGCTAATTCTAACTAGTTGACCTTTAAATATAATCCCATAGTAGCTAAAGATAATTTTACAAGTTCACATTTGATAAATTACAAGCAATCAAATCAGGCCAGAGAGCAGACTGATTAACATA
>NW_023637419.1:0-1005 GCF_014905685.2 Nematolebias whitei | reverse complement strand
AGACCTTGATCTTTCACTTCCACTGCTCTCCCAAGCTCCGAGACCTCAATCTTCCACTTCCACTGCTCTCCCAGGCTCCTATAACTCTATCATCCACTTCCACTGCTCTCCCAGGCTCCGAGACCGCCATCTTTCACTGATCTCCCAGGCTATGATGAACTTGATCTTCCACTGCACTCCCAGGCTTTGAGACATCGATCATCCACTTCCCCTGCTCTCCCAGGCTCTGAGACGTCAATATTCCACTTCCACCGCTCCTGCAGGCTCCCAGATCTATTTCTTCCACTTCCATTGCTTGTCCAGGCTCCGAGACCTTGATTTTCCACTTCCACTAATCTTCCATTTCCCAAGACATGGATCATCCACTTCCTCTGCTCTCCCATGTTCAGAGATCTCGATCATCCACTTCTACTGCTCTCCCAGGCTCCGAGACATCGAGCTTCCACTTCCACTGCTCTCGCAGGCTCCGAGACCGCCATCTTCCACTGATCTCTCAGGTTCCGAGACCTTGATCTTCCATTGCACTCCCAGGCTTCGAGACCTTGATAATCCACTTCCACTGCTCTCCCAGGCTCCGAGACACTTCCAAGGCTCCTCCAGGCTCCGAGACCTCAATCTTTGACTTCCAGTGCTCCTCTAGGCTCCGACACCTCTATATTCCTCTTCCAATTCTCCTCCAGGCTCCAAGACCTCAATCTTCCACTTCAACTGCTCCTCTAGGCTCTGAGACGTTTCCACTGATCTCCAAGGTTCTGAGACCTCGATCTTCTACTTACACTGCTCTTGCCAAGCTCCGAGACCTCGATCTTCCATTATCACTGCTCACACAGGCTCTGAGACCTCGATCTTCCACTTCCACTGCTCTCCCAGTCTCCGAGACCCTTCCAAGGCTCCTCCAGGCTCTGAGACCTCAATCTTCCACTTCCAGTGCTCCTCTAGGCTCCAAGACCTCGATCTTCCACTTCAACTGCTCCTCTAGGCTCTGAGACGTTTCCACTCCTCTCC
>NW_023637418.1:0-1005 GCF_014905685.2 Nematolebias whitei | reverse complement strand
ATTGAGCATGCACCAGAATATTACTTAATAAATAGTCAGTTGGTCTGCGAACGCCTTGGGGTCCTCTTAGAAGAGTTGAAGAGGTGGCTGTTGATGTCTGTGCCTCCCTGGTAAAGTTGCTGCCCCCATGACTTGGAAGTAGAGGGAGGGAGGGAGGGAGGGAGAGAGGGAGGGAGGGATGGATGGATGGATGAGGGCCCTGGTAAAGCTGCTGCCCTCGTGACCCGGAAGCAGAAGGAAGGTGGTTAGGTAGGTGGGTACAGAGCCCTGTAAAGAGAGAGTTGCGACACTCTTTGAACTCGCCGATAAGCGGTCACGTGGTTCATGCAGCTCCCAGTAGTTCCAAACAGCTCATCACCGTCAGTCAGTTTGAGCGGCTGCTGGCGCAACATAACACAAAAATCGACTTTTCTTACTTTACCTGGCGTCTTTCAGTAATTATTGAGCAGTAACGAACTGATTACTTAACCGATTATTGATTATTTCACAGACTATGCATTTTATCAAAGCATTTTTAGAAGCGGCTGATACATTTATCATTAAATTTTAGAAGGAAACGAGACTGCAAACACATATTTGTTAGAAAAAAAATGTATTTGCAATACAGTGATCAATATAGCCATATCAGTGTTTTATAACGTTACACACGTTAAAAACAGATCAGAGTAACTCCTGTTATAAAACAATTTCTGATGTTCTCTGCATGATAATGCTCCACCTTGTCCTCCATGAACTTCAGATCTGCTCCAGCTTACCTTAGATCATCTGGATGAATTATTGATTTCTATAGAAGATATTAATTCAACCTTTATTTAAACAGGTTCGTCCCATTGAGCCACGAGGACTCGTTTACAAGAGAGACTGAATATAATTGTTGTATTTGTCGTTTTTTTATGGCACCAAGTACCTGATAACTGAGTTGATTGTAGCCTGACAACTATTGTAAAATTGTAATTTGTTGATTAAAATGTTAATTTAAATGAAACTGTTTCTAGTTAAAATCAT
>NW_023637417.1:0-1006 GCF_014905685.2 Nematolebias whitei | reverse complement strand
TGTCACGATTCACGCCTGTCTGAGTTTATATTTTTGTCACGTTGTTCACTGCTTGGTGTCTGTGGATTTTCTTCTCTTCTATTCTTATTAATATTTGTTTCTCTTTGGTTTTGAGACTTTTATTTCTGCAGCACTCTGTCTGTTTCTCTCTGCTGGCTGCATGATAGTTTAGATTTGTCTTTCCTTCACTTCACTCTGCACTGATTAGTTTTCATTAGCTGCACCTGTCGCTGCACCCTTTATAAACCTGGTCTGTTCACAGGGTGAGCGCCAGATAGTCGAAAACAGCTTGCCTGCCAATAGATATCCCGCGCTACTTTCCTTTATAGTCTCATGTCCTTTCATAGTTTCCCTCCTGCCTTGTTTTGCCTGCCCTGCTCCTGTCCCTCCTCCCGGTCTTCGTATCCTCGCCTCTGTTCGCTTGCTTCCTGGTTATCGACTCCGGATCGTCTGACTTCGCCTCTCGCCTGCTCCTTTGGATTTATTCTTCTCCTGCTGGTTCTCGACCCACGCCTGCTCCTGACCTGCCTATCGCCCGCTCCTGCATGGTACTGTCGCATCTCTGCTCTCTGGTTTTGACCCTCGCCTGCACGACTACGCCTCCCGCCTCACGGATCGGGTTCTGGTTCGGCGCCGCTGCGGATCAGCGCTTTTCATCCATCCATCCATCCTTGGGTTCAACGCTGCAGCCGGCTGACTTCCTTCACCGGGATCATTCCTCCTGCAGTGGGCACATCAGCTTGGAGCGACTCATTAATCCCACGCCCCCTTCAACCAGAGTAACGGTTAGTGGTCTCACCTTTTTGACATTTGCACCTGCTTCTGTCTCCCGCCTGGCCACTAACCGTACTCTACTTGTTTACAGACTCGTTCCAGCCCGAGCTCTTAGATCGACACCAGAACCAGTTCATTCTTTGAGAAACCAGACTCTCTCCAATAAACTTTTATATTTAGTTTCAAGTGTTTGTGGTGATTTTGGTCCAGTATTTGAAGGGGTTCGTTACAG
>NW_023637416.1:0-1006 GCF_014905685.2 Nematolebias whitei | reverse complement strand
AGCTACAGATGTTAACAGCTACAGACGCTAACAGCTACAGATGCTAATAGCTACAGATGCTAACATGCTAACAACTAAAGACGTTAACAGCTACAGATGTTAACAGCTACAGATACTAACAACTACAGACGCTAACAACTACAGACGATAACAGCTACAGACACTAACAGATACACATACTAATAGCTACAGATGTTAACAGCTACAGATACTAACAGCTACAGATGCTAAAAGCTACAGACGCTAACAGCTACAGATGTTAAAAGCTAAAGATGCTAACAGCTACAGATGTAAACAGCTACAGATGCTAACAGCTACAGATGCTAACAGCTACAGATGTTAACAGCTACAGATAATAACAACTACAGACGCTAACAGCTACAGATATTAACAGCTACAGACGCTAACAGCTACAGATGCTAACATGCTAACAACTACAAACGCTAACAGCTACAGATGTTAACAGCTACAGACGCTAACAGCTACAGATGCTAACATGCTAACAACTACAGACGTTAACAGCTATAGATGTTAACGACTACACATCTTAACAGCTACACATGTTAACAGCTACAGACGCTAACAACTACAGACGCTAACAGCTACAGACGCTACCAGATACAGATGCTAACAGCTACAAGATGCTAACAACTACAGACGCTAACAGCTACAGATACTAACTGCTACAGATACTAAAAACTACAGACGCTAACAGCTACAGACGCTAACAGCTACAGATACTAACAACTACAGACGCTAACAACTACAGATGCTAACAGCTACAGATACTAACAGATACAGATACTAACAGCTACAGACGTTAACAGCTACAGACGCTAACAGCTACAGATGTTAACAGCTACAGATGTTAACAGCTACAGATGCTAACAGCTACAGATGTTAACAGCTACAGATACTAACAACTACAGACACTAACAACTACAGACGCTAACAGCTATAGACGCTAACAGCGACAGACGCTAACAGATACAGATACTAACAGCTA
>NW_023637415.1:0-1006 GCF_014905685.2 Nematolebias whitei | reverse complement strand
TGAAAGAGTGACCGCTGGCCTGGAGATGAGTGTAGACCGCAGAGTCCTGGCCTGATGATGTTGATCTTCTGTGCTGGGCCATCCTTTTGGCCAGTGGCTGTTTTGTTTCCCCGATGTAAGACTGATCACAGCCCTCCTGACACTGAACAGCATACACAACATTACTCTGTTTGTGCCGGGGGACTGGATCTTTGGGATGAACCAGTCTTTGCCGTAATGTATTTTGGGGTTTAAAAGCCACTGGGACGTTATGTTTAGAAAATAAACGTCTCAGTTTCTCTGATACTCCCTCAACATATGGAATGACCACTGGTCTGGGTCTGGGTTCCTCCTTTTCACCTGTTGGCTGACTGGAGTCCTGTTTGGGTTTCTTCTCTGCTTTCAGGAAGGCCCAGTTAGGATATCCACATTGCTCTAGAGCCTGTCTTGTGTGGGATTTCTCCTTCTGCCTGGCTCCTGAGCTAGTGGGGATGCTGTCTGCTCTGTGATACAGAGTCCTGATGACTCCTAACTTGTGCTCCAAAGGGTGATGGGAGTCAAACTGCAAATACTGGTCTGTGTGGGTGGGTTTGCGGTACACCTCGGTTTGCAAATGTCCTCTATCAGAGACTGAGACCTCACAGTCCAAGAAAGCCAACCTGCCATTTTTTACATCTTCTCGTGTGAACTTGATGTATTTATCCACGGAGTTGATGTGGTCAGTAAAATGTTGGACTTCCTGAGATTTGATTTTAACCCAGGTGTCGTCAACATACCTGAACCAATGACTTGGTGGTGTCCCTGAAAAGGACGTCAAGGCTCTCTTTTCTACCTCCTCCATGTACAGGTTGGCAACAATAGGAGAAACTGGAGACCCCATAGCACACCCATGTTTCTGCCTATAATATTGCTCCCCATATGTGAAGTAGGTTCACTGCAGGCACAGTTTCAAGAGTTGACACAGTTGTTCTGTAGAAAGTGTGGTCCTGCTGCTCAGAGTGGTGTCTGATTTTAATTTTAAACTGAC
>NW_023637414.1:0-1006 GCF_014905685.2 Nematolebias whitei | reverse complement strand
GTGCACCTGAATTTAATAAAATGTGGACGTGAGACGTTAATTATCTTTGACTCACTAAGACAGTGGGTCATTTATTAACAGAATCAAGTTTAACACATCACACATTTACATTAATTGGCAAAAATTGAAAATAACGACAGCTTATTAATCAGTTTTACAGGAGTGGTAAACAATGCAGCGATTGTTCTCACTTCCAGCAGAACGACAGGTATTACCACACGGCGGTGGTGAAAACTTTGCTTCAGACATTTCTAAAAATATCTGGATTAATTTGCTAGCAGATAGGAGAGTTTAAAGATGGAAAGATGAAGTTTAGAGGGAGGGAGATGGTGTGTGAGGGAAAGTGTTGAACAGAACGACACCCTCCATTCGAACCCAGCTTTCCTCGGTACGCTCGGTAGTAAACTCGACTCGTTACCTCTCTGAAGATGAATCAGCGGATACGGAGTTCAGTTAACGCTACCGGTCCAGCGTCTCCGTAGGATGGCAGAGAACCGTCTGGAGTGGTGGTGGTACTTCATCAACAACAGTTCACCTCACGAGTGGACTCACATGAGTGGAGTCCGTCAGAGTTCCACCCAGAGGTGGAAGATGTTATAATCCCATAAGACTCGGAAGAGCTCTGTGGTCATGTCAGGATTTTCCTGTTTCCCCAAACTCGCCTCCAAACTCTACTGTCGACTCAACCTGGGTTGAACTAGGAAGTACCGACATTTTAAAGAGCTCTATTTCCGGTTCATTTGGGAGTTTCTGATTGGTCAATGGACCAAAACAGAGGTGTGTTTTGTGATGTAAGGTGTTATGAAAAGTCAAGGAAAAGATTAAGATTGTTTAAGAACAGACAAAAAGATATTATGAAGAAACCAGACTTCGTGGAGCCAATTCTCCAGTATCTTGCTGTAAAAGTTAAACATTACATTTCTTTTCAGTAAACTTTCAGTTGACCGAAACTTGAACTTCGACACACTTACAACTTCGCTCATTGAAGACAGAAAATCAGACAATG
>NW_023637413.1:0-1006 GCF_014905685.2 Nematolebias whitei | reverse complement strand
TAAATATATATATATACAGTATATATATTTATATATACTGTATATATGTATATATATATATATACAGTGTGTGTTCTGTCTACAGACATTGGTATATTTTAATATTTTAAGGGAGAGAGATTTGAGTTTTGTTGCCTGACACATCAGTGAGTTTTATTTTATAATCTGTGTTTTTTAAGAGATAATTTATAACTTTTACCAAAACGTTTCTGCAGAAGCGAGTGAGCGGGGTGGGGTTGTTGTTGTTGTTGTTGTTGTTGTTGTTGTGGGGGGGGGGGGCTCTGACTCAGTGTGTTTATGTAAAGAGCAGCAGAAAGTCTGTTTAGTGATTTATTGCCTGTCCTAGAATGTTTAAGCAGTGCCATAGACCATGTGAGCACATAAATCTATAATTTAACTATGAATATAAGATAATGTTTGATCTAAATATAAATATAAGATAATGTTTGATCTAAATATAAATATAACGCCCTCACATAATGTCTGTATTCTTACTCTAACTTATTTCTGTAATGTTAAGTTTCTGAATGTGATATCTTTAGATAGGATTGGATTTATTTAGGATATTATCTTGTTTTTTAATTTGTTCCTGTGTTTTGGTGCCAAGTATCGCCCCCCCAGACATGAAGTGAGGGGGGGGGGGGGTAAAATTCTTCACTTTTCTGTTAAATTTATAAAATGAGAGAAATTTTAAACGGCTGCTTCTGTAGTCTTCACTGCAGAGGACCGGAGCGTTCAGGAGCGTCCAGAGCGTTCAGGGGTCTCTGGAATATTCAGGAACCTCTGGAGCGTTGAGGTGCATTTAAGAGCCTGCAATGTTCAGGAGCCTCCAGAGTATTCAGGGGCCACGGTGCGTTCAGGAGCCTCCAGAGTGTTCAGGGGCCTCCGGTGCGTTCATGGACCTCCGCTCTGAACTGTTTCGACTGTCTTGCTGCAGCCTGTCGTGTTGACGGCGGTCCGGCCCGGTTCTGTTCTGTTTAAAGTCTCTTTGTTTTGATGTTTGCCT
>NW_023637412.1:0-1006 GCF_014905685.2 Nematolebias whitei | reverse complement strand
GCAGTGGACTGAGTCTGGAGTAAAAACATCCAGAGCCACCGTGCACAGGCGTGTGCAGGAAATGGGCTTCAGGTGCCGCATTCCCCAGGACAAGCCACTTTTGAACCAGAAACAGCGGCAGAAGCGCCTGACCTGGGCTACAGAGAAGCAGCACTGGACTGTTGCTCAGTGGTCCAAAGTACTTTTTTCGGATGAAAGCAAATTTTGCATGTCATTCGGAAATCAAGGTGCCAGAGTCTGGAGGAAGACTGGGGAGAAGGAAATGCCAAAATGCCAGAAGTCCAGTGTGAAGCACCCACAGTCAGTGATGGTCTGGGGTGCCATGTCAGCTGCTGGTGTTGGTCCACTGTGTTTTATCAAGGGCAGGGTCAATGCAGCTAGCTATCAGGAGATTTTGGAGCACTTCATGCTTCCATCTGCTGAAAAGCTTTATGGAGATGAAGATTTCATTTTTCAGCACGACCTGGCACCTGCTCACAGTGCCAAAACCACTGGTAAATGGTTTACTGACCATGGTATTACTGTGCTCAATTGGCCTGCCAACTCTCCTGACCTGAACCCCATAGAGAACCTGTGGGATATTGTGAAGAGAAAGTTGAGAGACGCAAGACCCAACACTCTGGATGAGCTTAAGGCCGCTATCGAAGCATCCTGGGCCTCCATAACACCTCAGCAGTGCCACAGGCTGATTGCCTCCATGCCACGCCGCATTGAAGCAGTCATTCATGCAAAAGGATTCCCGACCAAGTATTGAGTGCATAACTGAACATGATTATTTGAAGGTTGGCGTTTTTTGTATTAAAAACACTTGTCTTTCATTGGTGGGATGAAATATGCTAATTTTTTGGGACAGGCATTTTGGGTTTTCATGAGCTGTATGCCATAATCATCAGTATTAAAACAATTAAAGACCTGAAATATTTCAGTTGGTGTGCAATGAATCTGAAATATATGAAAGTTTCATTTTTATCATTACATTATGGAAAATAATGACCTTTATCACAAT
>NW_023637411.1:0-1006 GCF_014905685.2 Nematolebias whitei | reverse complement strand
AGCTAGCTTAGCGTTACACCAGTACCAGTGGTGGTGGGTGTGCAGTTCGATTCAATATTCACTGTATTCACTGGTTAACTGGTCACCATTAACTCCACACAGACTCTCCCACTGGTACATTTTCATCTTTAAATCACTTCCTGGTCTGCTGCCTTCATACATCTCCTCCTACATGTCTCTACGTGAGTGCAGCTACAGCGTGCGCTCTCAGGACATCATTACCTGCAGTGTTCCCTCAGTGCGGACTGAACTAGGCAAAAGGAACTTCTCCAACTCCGCTCCTGTTTCCTGGAATATCTTGTAAAAAGACCTGAAGCTCTCGACCTTTGACCTCTCCAAGTGGCTTTAAGAATCTGTTGGACTCCTGGCAGGGACCAATGCAGACATGTTCCTGTTTTTAGTTTTCTACATTCGCCTTAGAATCTAGCTGTTTTTGCTACTTTTTGCAATCTTAATTAGTAAAAATAATAATAATAATAAAATCTGCATGCCTTTTTATAACTGCTTATTGTTGTTGCTGTTGTCCATTGTTGTCATCATTCTTTGTTGGAAACAGGTCTCTCTTGGAAATGAGTCCTCGAGACTCAATGAGATTAACTTGTCTAAATAAAGGTTGAATGAATAGTTTGGCGCGGTTGGTTCTGTTAATGGGGCGGGGCGCCCCGCTTGTATAATGGTATGGTAATGGTATGAGGAAACACTGACGTATTTACGTCATGAAATTAGCATATCATGATATAATTTATTTTCCCGGGAAAGTTATTTTTTAACAAGTATTATCGTGAACAATTTGATATTGCCCTTATAAGTCGCATTTATTCTGAAATAGAGCTGTCATTTCTAACCCAGGCCCGAGGCCTGACCCAGCCAAAATTTTTTTTTTTTTTTTTTCATTTAGCCTTTATTTATCCAGGTTAGTCTCATTGAGCCACGAGAACTCATTTTCAAGAGAGACCTGTTTTAGGGAGCACATGGTGGGGATTAAGGGCCTTGCTCATGGGCCCAG
>NW_023637410.1:0-1006 GCF_014905685.2 Nematolebias whitei | reverse complement strand
GTGTTCAGAGAAAATACAGTGATATGTTTTCAGCTGTGGGAAGGTGACTTGCCCTGTTTGAAACTGTTCTCAGCTGTGTGATCCGGTTCGGTTCTAGATAACGGCTCGGACGAGTCGGTGTTCTAAGAAAAACACTGTTTTTAGAGCTGAAAGTAATATCAATGTGTTCATGTTAAAGCTGAAATTTGTACATCTGTTGTGTAACTGAAGCTGGGTTTGTGGTAAAACGCTTTATTCTGTTAAACTGTGGCAGAGAGGGACGGGTTCTGTCTGACCCGTTTCGGCTGTCGGACTCGGTTCAGATTCTTTGAACGAGTCGTGTTTTGAATGGCTAAAATGCTGTTTTGAAGCTGGGCGCCGTCTCAGGCCACTGTTGAAGTGTTTCGTTACATCTGTAGCAGTAAAAATCGTAAATTTTTGAAGGTTAATGGACGGAAGTTGACCAGACTTTTTCAGGCTAATGCTAACATGATAGCTAGAATAACGAACAGTGATTGGTCGAAAACAGCTGTTTGGGTCGCTCTGATTCGCTGAGAAATGGGTGACGTGTTTGCGTTCACTCCCTCTGATGTCAGATTGTAAAACCCAGCCGGTTGCTCATTGGTTGATTCAATCACGTGACCCCGGAAATGAATCTCGGTTCAACCGAAGCCTCCACTGTGTTTAAAATCGCTAAATGGAGCTGCCACTGTTCCCACAAAACTCATGTGTTCATGCAGATAGACGTGCTTGTTAAAGCAACGACACGTTTAAGCTTTAAACCCGTTCAGAAACGCTGATGTGACCATGTTCGGCCGATGCTAATTCTAGCTAACGGCTAACAACCGGATGTCAACGGGACGATCCACAGGAAGTTGTCATAGACTCCTGCTGGTATAAATAAGCTTACACTGCCACCTGCTGTTGAAAGAGGTGTATAACAGTTTTCCTTAAAGGGAGACTGATAATTCCTCTCATTATTTTCTTTTCTTTTTGTTAATACAGCCTGGTTTATGAGTAACTGTTT
>NW_023637409.1:0-1006 GCF_014905685.2 Nematolebias whitei | reverse complement strand
GCAAAAGATTCCTGAGGCTTTTAAAAACTCCCAGCCTTGTTCATTACCCAAAACCGCAATCATGGGTAAGACTGCTGACCTGACTGCTGTCCAGAAGGCCATCATTGACACCCTCAAGCAAGAGGGTAAGACACAGAAAGAAATTGCTGAATGAATAGGCTGTTCCCAGAGTGCTGTATCAAGGCACCTCAGTGGGAAGTCTGTGGGAAGGGAAAAGTGTGGCAGAAAACGCTGCACAACGAGAAGAGGTGACCGGACACTGAGGAGGATTGTGGAGAAGGGCCGATTCCAGACCTTGGGGGACCTGTGGAAGCAGTGGACTGAGTCTGGAGTAGAAACATCCAGAGCCACCGTGCACAGGCGTGTGCAGGAAATGGGCTACAGGTGCTGCATTCCCCAGGTCAAGCCAATCTTGAACAAGAGACTGCGTCAGAAGCATCTCGCCTGGGACTGCTGCTGAGTGGTCCAAAGTTATGTTCTCTGATTGTCGTAACCGAGGGGAACCCAGATTTGTATGAGACCCGGAACGAGACAGACTCAGGTGGAATACAAGAAAACGGTGTTTATTTACAAGTGAAAATCAACAGTTCAGGTTCAGCTCCTCTGCAGCTCCTGGAGGAGTTAGAGGAGGAGAGTCAGGACGAGGCTGAGTTCAAAAGGTAAAGATTGTTTTCTGTGAATCTCTTACAGTTTGATCCAGAGGTGGGGTCCAGTCCTCCGGGGAGCTCCAGAGAGAGAGTCCAGCGGCTGGCAGGGCAGGCACTGGCCGGATTAGAGGCACCAGGCAAAAAGGGATCCAGGCGCAGGAGAGGACAAACCAAGGAGAGACCCAAGGGGGTCAGCAAACCAAGAACAGGTCACGAGGAGGTCCAGGGAACCAAGAACAGGACACGAGGAGTCAGGAATCAAAGGATCACGGGGGTCCTTTGAACAAGCCGAGGAATCAGGATTACTAGAAACAAGAGAACAAGGTTAGTACTGGAGAGACTAAGCCTAAAAGGCTTGA
>NW_023637408.1:508-1006 GCF_014905685.2 Nematolebias whitei | reverse complement strand
ATATTACATGTTTACTATGTATTACATGTTAACTATGTATTACATGTTTACTATAAATTACATGTTTATTACATGTTTACTATAAATTACATGTTTATTACATGTTTAATATGTATTACATGTTTACTATGTATTACATGTTAACTATATATTACATGTTAACCATGTATTACATGTTAACAATGTATTACATGTTTACTATAAATTACATGTTTATTACATGTTTAATATGTATTACATGTTTACTATATATTACATGTTTCTTACATGTTTACTATATATTACATGTTAAGTATGTATAACATGTTTACTATAAATTACATGTTTATTACATGTTTAATATACATTGCATGTTTACTATGTATTGCATGTTTACTATGTATTACATGTTAAACACGTATTATATGTTAACCACGTAGTACATGTTAACTACATGTTAACTATATATTACATGTTAACTATATATTACATGTTAACCATGTATTACATGTTAACTAT
>NW_023637408.1:0-498 GCF_014905685.2 Nematolebias whitei | reverse complement strand
ATATTACATGTTTACTATGTATTACATGTTAACTATGTATTACATGTTTACTATAAATTACATGTTTATTACATGTTTACTATAAATTACATGTTTATTACATGTTTAATATGTATTACATGTTTACTATGTATTACATGTTAACTATATATTACATGTTAACCATGTATTACATGTTAACAATGTATTACATGTTTACTATAAATTACATGTTTATTACATGTTTAATATGTATTACATGTTTACTATATATTACATGTTTCTTACATGTTTACTATATATTACATGTTAAGTATGTATAACATGTTTACTATAAATTACATGTTTATTACATGTTTAATATACATTGCATGTTTACTATGTATTGCATGTTTACTATGTATTACATGTTAAACACGTATTATATGTTAACCACGTAGTACATGTTAACTACATGTTAACTATATATTACATGTTAACTATATATTACATGTTAACCATGTATTACATGTTAACTAT
>NW_023637407.1:522-1006 GCF_014905685.2 Nematolebias whitei | reverse complement strand
ATATACATACATACGTATATACATATATATACATACATACGTATATACATATATATACATACATACGTATATACATATATATATATACATATATACGTATATATACATACATACATATATACATATATATACATACATACGTATATACATATATATATACATATATACGTATATATACATACATACATATATACATATATATACATATATACGTATATATACATACATACATATATATACATATATACGTATATATACATACATACATATATACGTATATATACATACATACATATATACATATATATATATACATATATACGTATATATACATACATACATATATACATATATACGTATATATACATACATACATATATACATATATACGTATATATACATACATACATATATACATATATATATACATATATACGTATATATATACATATATACGTATATATACATACATATATACATACAT
>NW_023637407.1:0-422 GCF_014905685.2 Nematolebias whitei | reverse complement strand
TATATATATACGTATATACGTATATATATATACGTATATACGTATATATTTATATACGTATATATATACTTATATACGTATATATATATACGTATATACGTATATATATACATATACGTATATATATACATACATATATACGTAAATATATACATATACGTATATATATACATATATACGTATATATATACAAACATATATATACATACATATATACATATATTCGTATATATACATACATATGTATATACATATATATATACATACATACGTATATATACATACATACGTATATACATACATACGTATATACATATATATATACATATATACGTATATATACATACATACGTATATACATATATATATACATATATACGTATATATACATACATACGTATATACATATATATACATACATA
>NW_023637405.1:0-1006 GCF_014905685.2 Nematolebias whitei | reverse complement strand
GGTGGGGCAGGGATATAGAGACTGTTAGGAACAGGCCACACTCTCATCCTTCACTGAGTCCCTCCCACCTGAAGAATGAGGCTCTGCAACTTTGTTGGAACACCTGAGCTGCAGGTAAACATCTGGACTGATGTGTCAGAAGTCACATGACGGAGGAGAGAAACTGAGTTAGACTCAATATCTGTAACACTGACTGAGTTAGACTCAACATCTGGAACACTGACTGAGTTAGAGACATTTATGTGTCGTCTCTTGTTATTTAACTGTGGCGGCCATCTTGAATTGGATTGACTCCAAAGTCAAATCAGTTCTAAATGTACCCACAATGATTACTTTCTGGAAGTTTCCTTAAACTCTGTCCAGTGGTTTTTGAGATATTTTGCTAACAGACAAACAAGATTGACTTCAACAATTATTACTAAGGTTTTAAGCAAATATTTTGTGCATTGAGTGACACTTGGAGTATGTTTTATGAAAGAATCTTGGCTCTATCTCTGTCAAATGTTAGCAAAATATCTGTGAAACTGACTGAATTATAGACATTTCTGTGTTTTCTAACATGAGTTTTCTGTGTCGACCATCAAGAACTGGGTCGGCTCCAAAACTTAAACCAGTTGTAGACGTACATCCACTGATTATCTCTGGAAAGTTTCATTAAAATATCTTCACTGGTTCATGAGATATTTTGCTAACAGACAGAGTTGGGTTTAATAATTGAATGGCAGAATTTTAAACCAAGGTCTCAGACAATCTATTAGTGCTCAGACTGTGTGTTGGGGATTCCTCTCAGCTACTACCACCCCAAACGTTACATCAATATCTGTAAAACTGAATTATAGACATTTTTGATGTTTTTAAGTTCAGTTAACTGTGGCAGCCATTGTAACTTCAGCTGACTCCAAAAACTAATCAGTTGTAGACGAACATCTAACGATTACTTTCTGCAAGTTTCACTCAAACTCATCCAGTGGTTCATGAGATATTTTGCTAACAGACAGACAGCAGC
>NW_023637404.1:0-1006 GCF_014905685.2 Nematolebias whitei | reverse complement strand
AACAGTGTTGTGCTTTCTTTGAGGGAGACCCTTTTCCAGACAGGTGCACAAAGCGGGGACTGTAAACACGTGGTTTGATCAGTTCGGTGTGGAAGAGCTTTACTGGCCTGCATAAAGCCTTGACCTCAACCCCTTTGAGCACCTTTGGGTTGACCTGACACAAAGATGCAAGCCACCTTTTGGTCAATAAAAGTGCCTGACTTCGTAAGAATACTGTTCCCAATGGTGTGATGGTCCAGTGTGTCCAGACACTACATGAACCTTTGGATAAATGAGCACAATGCAAAGTGCTTTGTAGTCTTCTTCTGTTGAGGTTGCTGAATCTCAGCATCAACCTCAGAAACCTCCTTGTTCAACTCTGACTGCTGTTTATTTATCTGGTATTTGTGCTCCACCCAGTGAGGGCTCCCATTGTCTATTTATTTATTTATTTGTGGTGGGGGGAGCTGCAGCAAAGCCAGGACAGACTTTAGACCTGTGATGGAGAGAGGTGTCTCTGCAAAAGTGAAAACGGATTCTCTCCTTGGTTGGCGTGAGCTATGGCACTGTGAGGCTTTATTGTCCCGGCCAAGGTGATAAGGGAGAGTAATTGCGTTTTATACTGTCCGAGAATGTCAGGTCCAAACTGAGCATGAGTGCCCCATCCATCAACACATGATGGTGTGTGAGCCCGTGTTCCACGCTACATGTGCTTACTTGCATGATGCATTGTGTGTGAGCGCATGTCTTTGTGTGAGTTCACACATTCTTGTTTGTGCATTTGGACCGCACAGTGTCGTCACAAATTTACTATTTTTATTTTGTGTACGTTTTGTATTTAGTACAAGTATTTGTGCGTGTTCTGGTTTAGCCCATTTAGAGATGCACTCACACACTGTGTGTTTGTTTGTGTATGTTCGGGGGCAGGTTTAGATAGAGCCAGGGAGCAGGTCAGGCAGCGTCATTAATCAGAGGAGGGTTGTGTGTGACTCTCCAAGCTGACATCGTTACATCCTATACCCTGCAG
>NW_023637403.1:0-1006 GCF_014905685.2 Nematolebias whitei | reverse complement strand
CGTAGTACTCTAAAAACTAAGGGAAACTGCTGAGTACCGAGGGGGGCATTCCTTTTCTTACCCCTCGAAGAATCATAAGGCCAGGCTCGGTGTACAGCCTGCTCGAGCAATTCTTCGGGATTTAACTTTTTCCTGCGCTGCTGCTTTTCTTTTCTTTCATCCAGTTCTCCTAGTTCTGGATATAGAAGTGGGGCTGAAGGTGTTACTTTTAGAGAGCTGTAGACGAGTTCTTGGTCATACTGCTGTTCGGTCAGGGATCCTTCCGAGGTCCTGGTTTCATCTTCATCAAGTTGAGCTCTGAAAGATTTGAGGGGCCTGTGATACACAGATGGAGGAAGGCCAACTGCTGCACTCTGAGAGGGCAATGGGCTGGCAAGTAAGGAGGTATCACAGTCCCCTCAAATCTTTCAGAGCTCAACTTGATGAAGATGAAGCCAGGGCCTCGGGAGGATCCCTGACCGAACAGCAGTATGACCAAGAACTCATATACAGCTCTCTAAAAGTAACACCTTCAGCCCCACTTCTATATCCAGAACTAGGAGAACTGGATGAAAGAAAAGAAAAGCAGCAGCGCAGGAAAAAGTTAAATCCCGGAGAATTGCTCGAACAGGCTGTACACCGAGCCTGGCCTTATGATTCTTCGAGGGGTAAGAAAAGGAATGCCCCCCTCGGTACTCAGCAGTTTCCCTTAGTTTTTAGAGTACTTCGAAACCAAACAAGTGCAGGGAGCAAAAAAGAAGAAGGTATGTTACCTGACGAAGAAACCGGCGAGGCTGGACGGAGAGGCTGGACAGGGCCCTGGGAATTAACAACATGGGCTCAGCTGATTACGGAAGTAATTATGAACCAGGAAGTCCCCCTAGTGCCCCTGCCAGACGTCCCCCGAGAGACCGGAACCAGATATAATAACTTGTACTATTGTACTACTAGTCTGGATGGATGGGCCAAGCATGAAGCTAAGCCCATGCAGAAAACAGTTGAATTCTTGGTAACCCCTGAAGCTTGG
>NW_023637402.1:0-1006 GCF_014905685.2 Nematolebias whitei | reverse complement strand
GTGTTGAAGGAATGTGCTGATCAGCTCTGTGAGGTGCTGGCAGACATATTTAACACCTCACTTACCCTGGAGACAGTTCCCACCTGCCTGAAGACTTGCTCCATCATCCCAGTCCAAAAAAAGCTCTACAGTGACTGGTCTGAATGACTATCGGCCAGTGGCCCTCACCCCGATAGTCGCTAAATGCTTTGAAAAACTGGTCATGACTCGCATCAAAACAACCATCAACATCAACGAGGACCCTCATCAGTATGCATACAGTGAGAACCGATCAAGAGAAGATGCAATCTCCTCTGTGGTCCACACTGCGCTCAACCACCTGGAGCAGAAAAACTCTTACGTCCGTATGCTCTTTGTGGACTTCACATCCGCCTTCAACACCATGATCCCCCAAACTCTGATGGACAAACTATCCACACTAGGACTAAGCCCCTCCATTTGCAACTGGGTACTAGACTTCTTAAAAAAACAGACCACAGTTAGTGAGGATCCACAACTTCTCCTCCACCATAACCCTCAGCACTGGCTCTCCTCAGGGATGTGTGTTGAGCCCCCTCCTGTTTACTCTGCTCACGTATGATTGTGCAGCTACCCATCCAGGCTGTCACATTGTAAAGTTTGCAGATGATACAGCGGTGGTAGGATGCATCACAAACAATGATGAGTCCAGCTACAGGCAGGAGGTGGAACACCTGGAGAGCTGGTGCAAAGAGAATAACCTTCACATCAATGTGAAGAAGACAAAGGAGATGATTGTGGACTTCAGAAGGAACAAAAACATCTACACCCCCCTGAACATAAGAGGATCTGCGGTGGAAGTGGTCTCCAGCTACAAGTACTTGGGTGTACACATGAATGACAACCTCAGCTGGAGCAACAACACCACCAGCCTGATCAAGAAAGCTCATCAGAGACTCTACTTCCTCAGACGGCTGAGGCGAGCTGGTCTGGGAAGCTCAGTCCTCACCTCCTTCTACAGGTGTGCAGTGGAGAGCATCCTGTGCTC
>NW_023637401.1:0-1006 GCF_014905685.2 Nematolebias whitei | reverse complement strand
CACGAGAATCTAGTGTTGGTTTGGCCAGATGGGCACATGAAAAAGCAAGTCATTGGGGCATTCAAGGAACACAGCAGTGGGCCCAAGATCGAGGCATTGACTTAAAAATAGATGATGTAAAAACAGCAATACAGCAGTGTGAGGTCTGCCAACACAACAGGAAAGGCACTCCACAACATGTTCAAGGACAGATTTATAGAGGAAAAGGAGCAGGTCAGGTTTGGCAAATGGACTTCATCGGGCCACTGCCCACATCACAGGGATGTAAATATGTGTGTACAGCAGTAGACACTTATTCAGGAGTGTTGGTAGTTCATCCCTGTAAACATGCTAATCAAACATCAACAATTAAGTGTTTACAGCTCATTGAGCAGTTTTATGGTATACCATTACAAATGCAAACCGATAATGGTACACATTTCACAGGAAATCAGGTGAAAGAATGAGCTACTGACCATCATGTTGAATGGGTGTATCATATTCCTTACTATCCACAGGCTGCGGGGCTGATTGAAAGAATGAATGGACTGTTGAAAGAAATGTTGAAAAAACTAAGTGTGAAACATGACTTAACAAATTGGAAAATTAATTTGACACAGGCTGTTTTTAAAATAAACAACAGGCCAATTGCCCCTGGAGTTACTCCAATGAACAGAATGGTCCAGGTGCCTGTCACACCTGACAAAGAACCAATTAGAATGTGGAAAATTGATGACAGAGCAGAACTTCCAGTCAGAGCAACGCCTGGCTCTGTAGGACTAGATTTAAGAGTAATGGAAACTATCACCCTAGTCCCAAATCAGATTCAGGTTGTACAAACAGGTTTGGGACTGCAATGCCCTAAAGGAATGTATGGGCACATCTTACCCAGATCAACGTTATCCCTGAAAGGGTTAACAATCCAGGCTGGAGTAATTGACTCAGACTACCAAGTAGAACTGGGAGTAGTCTGCAGATTCCAGGGCAATGATCCCCTGGTGCTGCAAAAAGGAGATAAAGTGGCACA
>NW_023637400.1:0-1006 GCF_014905685.2 Nematolebias whitei | reverse complement strand
GCAGCAGTCTGGTGTAATGCTCTTTGCCCAGAAGATCTAGACCTTGTGACTGGTGGATACTCCACTCTGGTTCATGTCTTTGAGGTTTAGAATGATGGAGCTGAAGTAAACATTAATCATTTAAATCAGCTTAAGTCTTGCTATATGAGGGAAAATTAAAGGTGGGGTGGTTTTACAGTTTCAGAGTTGTAAAAATTGTACAAGTCATTACTTTTTATTGGTCAAACCCTGATGTTTTCACTGTCAGAGTGGAAAAAACCAGCAAAGTGAAGTTTTCTTGTATCTGATTGTGTTGAAAGGGGTAAAAGTTCTGCTTTTGCAGTAATCAAAGTAAGATAGCAGTAAACTGTGCTGCCACAGTGAAGCTGAAGAAGCAGCATGTTTCAGACCCAGCTCCAGCTTCTGTCTGCACACTTTACTTCTGCTAAAACTCTTGTTTTCTAACCTGCTTTCAGTATTTCTGCTTCCTGCCAGGCAGCTGCTACGCAAAGAACATATAAAACATGCACACACACGCACGCACGCGCGCACACACCCTGAGTCACATGAGCACATGTCAGACCTCTTTTAGCTGTGGCTGTTAGACTGCCACAGGATGTGACAGGCGCTGCAGTGTGGATGTGAAACTACAGTAAATCTGATCAACGTCTAACAGCTGTGAATGTGGATAAAAACGGTTTCTGTGTGAAAACATTTTGAACATATATTACTAATTAATTCAATGCAATTCAAAACCAAGCAGTATGTTTCACTTCAAATGTTGTTGGGGTAACAGACTGCTGCTGTTTTCAGCATGTGAGACCGTGTTGCATTTTTCTTTCTTTCCTGCATCTGTGAGAGATGTTGTGTTCATTCAGCAGCTAAAGCTTTTTCTGACTGAACTGCTGAACGAGCCAAAACCTCCAGTCACTAATCAAACATAGATTTGCTCAGTTAGGTCTCTGTAGAAAAGCGTTATGATGATGTAGAAAATGTTTTTTCTTCCTAGACTTTAGTGTTTTCAAGT
>NW_023637399.1:0-1006 GCF_014905685.2 Nematolebias whitei | reverse complement strand
CTGATGGACAAACTATCCACACTAGGACTAAGCCCCTCCATCTGCAAATGGGTACTAGACTTTTTAACAAACAGACCACAGTTAGTGAGGATCCACAACCTCTCCTCCTCCACCATAACCCTCAGCACTGGCTCTCCTCAGGGATGTGTGTTGAGCCCCCTCCTGTTTACTCTGCTCACATATGATTGTGCAGCTACCCATCCAGGCTGTCACATTGTAAAGTTTGCAGATGATACAGCGGTGGTGGGATGCATCACAAACAATGATGAGTCCAGCTACAGGCAGGAGGTGGAACACCTGGAGAGCTGGTGCAGAGAGAATAACCTTCACATCAATGTGAAGAAGACAAAGGAGATGATTGTGGACTTCAGAAGGAACAAAAACACCTACACCCCCCTGAACATAAGAGGATCTGCGGTGGAAGTGGTCTCCAGCTACAAGTACTTGGGTGTACACATGAATGACAACCTCAGCTGGAGCAACAACACCACCAGCCTGATCAAGAAAGCTCATCAGAGACTCTACTTCCTCAGACGGCTGAGGCGAGCTGGTCTGGGAAGCTCAGTCCTCACCTCCTTCTACAGGTGTGCAGTGGAGAGCATCCTGTGCTCGAGCATCAATGTGTGGCATGGAGGCTGCACAGCTGCAGAAAGAAAAGCTTTGCAGAGAGTGGTGAAGACTGCACAGAAATCTGTTGGAGTCAGTCTCCCCACCATCACAGACATCTACACCTCCAGATGCAGGAAGAGGGCCACCTGCATCATGAAGGACCCCACCCACCCAGCACACACACTTTTTGCCCCACTCCCCTCAGGAAGGAGGTTAAGGAGCATTAAGTGTAGAACCACTAGACTGAGGAACAGCTTCTACCCTGAGGCTGTTAGACTCATGAATCTCTAACTAGAATAATCACTGTGAAAAACCATATCATGTTGCTGCTGATCTGTTTCAATGTTGATGTGTTCATGCGTGCACATCTGCTCACAGACTCATGTTCATGTTTGTG
>NW_023637398.1:0-1006 GCF_014905685.2 Nematolebias whitei | reverse complement strand
CAAGGTTCTTAAGGTCAAGGGTTTTGACCTTAGGCTTAGTTTTGACATCAGGTTAAGTTCACTACACCACTACCGCGAACAAAGAAAGGTAACTAATATTTACTCACTATAATGTGTGCTGCTACACGGTTTCCAGAGGCTGTGCCACTACGTAACATAACCTCCAGTTCAATAGTAGGAGCTTTAATAAAGTTCTTTTCTATTTTTGGTCTTCCTCGAGTGATTCAAAGTGACCAAGGGAGTAATTTTCTCTCCAAACTCTTTAAACAAGTTCTTAAATCCTTGAATATCCAACATGCTGTCTCAACTGCCTATCATCCAGAGTCCCAAGGCGCTTTAGAACGGTGGCATCAAACGTTAAAGTCTATGCTCCGTAAATATTGTTTGCAGACAGAGAAGACTTGGGATGAAGGAGTTCCCTTTGTGTTGTTTGCTGCTCGTGAGGCTACTCAAGAGTCTCTAGGATTCAGTCCTGCTGAATTAGTGTTTGGACACTCACCTCGTGGACCATTAAAGGTCCTGAAAGAGAAACTTTTAGGTGATGATCATAAACAGGAAGAAAACGTAATGGTGCAGTACTGCTGCAGGAGGACAGCAATGGCATTGATCATCCGGTGTGTTATTTCTCTAGAAAGTTCAATAAGCATCAACTTAATTACTCCACCATTGAGAAAGAAACTTATGCCTTGTTACTCTCTCTCTCAAGCACTTTGAGGTTTATCTTGGCTCTAGCCCTTGGCCAATTGTTGTGTACACCGATCATAATCCTCTTGTGTTCCTATCTCGTATGAGGAACCACAACCAACGGCTCGTGCGGTGGGCCTTGCTTGTCCAAGATTTTCAATTGGACATTCGTCACAAAAAAGGGACAGAAAATATTATGGCAGACGCATTGTCCAGGTTTGAAATGTAAGCCTGTGGTTTTTTTTTTAATGTGGGTTTTGTTTTAAGGGGAGGGGTGTTACGGCCTCAGGCCTGTACTGCCTTTCTTCTTTTGTAGTTTTGC
>NW_023637397.1:0-1006 GCF_014905685.2 Nematolebias whitei | reverse complement strand
CCCTCTTACAATGCTGTGATTGCTAGTATCACTCAGCCCTCTGTGAACAGTAAACAGCCATCAGTGTGCTAATGATCCATTGTTAGGCTGATGGTCCTTCTTGAGCATGTGATCAGCTGGTTTTGGTTGTCAGCAGCAAAACTGGTTGTTCCACTCTGAGACGGTGCTATTTAAGAGACTGAGCTGAATACAGCTCCTCAGACTGAGGAAGTCTTTCGGATGAAAGACGAAACGTTTCTACATTGTTATTGTTTTGTTGTTGTTTTGCTTTGTTTTGTTTTTTGAATGTCCAGAGGACCAGATTTAACTTTTTTAGATTTTTCTACCTGGATTATTGAGCATGCATCAGGATACTTAATAAACTATATGTTAATTATACCAAGAAATGAGTATTGTGGCTCTTTGCAGACTGGGTGTGTGGCTCTTAAAAGAGCCGTTGTGGTTCCGGGTCTCACTGGGTCTCTACTTGGTCTTGGCCGGCTTCTCTGTCTTCTTGGGCAGCAGCACCGCCTGGATGTTGGGCAGCACTCCTCCCTGAGCGATGGTCACTCCGCCCAGCAGCTTGTTGAGCTCCTCGTCGTTCCGGACAGCCAGCTGCAGGTGACGGGGGATGGTCCTGGTCGGTGTGGGTGGGGTGTCAGGGCTGGGGAAATGGGGGGGTCATGGGCCTGGAGCGGTGGCGCCCGACTGGGGAGGTGGCTCTGGTGGTTCTGGGTGATGGCCTGTGCTGGCTGCATGCGGGCTTCTGGACGGTCTGTCCCGGCGGACATGGGTTACTGGCCTGGTGACCTGGCTGTCCATGGGTGGGTTTGGGGTGGACGCGGGCTCGGGTTCTGGGGTGGTATCGCTCCTGGGCGGAGTTCCCGGCTTGGTCCGGGGGTCTCGGGCCTTGGCGGGTATGTTTCCGGGGTCTTGGGCCGGCAGGTGCACCGGCGCCCGGCCCTGGGGCCTTCCGTGCGTTGGTGGGCTTTGGGGCCTGTGCCGTGGGGGGGGGGGGGGGGGGGGG
>NW_023637396.1:0-1006 GCF_014905685.2 Nematolebias whitei | reverse complement strand
AAACAAAAACCATCCTGAAAAGTCCTCCATCTTAGACCTGTTTCTAACAAATATGCCTCACAAATTCCCTGGTGCAGGTGTATTCGGTAACATTTTGAGTGATCATTGTGTGACAGCAACTCTGAGAAATATTAAACTTCCATCTTCTAAGCCCAGATTAATTTAAAAAAGGGATCTGAATTTTTTTTTTGTGAACAGTCATTCCTAGGGGATCTGTCTCACTTTGACTGGCATCGTATTCTGTTAACTGATGACGTGAACTCCGCTTGGAAATATTTTCATAATAGTTTCATTTATATTGTGAACAAACATGCTCCTTTTCATCAGTTCAGAATAAAGGGACGAGACAGCCCCTGGTTTACTCCAGAGCTAGCTGACTACCTGCACAGGAGAGATCATCTTTGGGCTGCAGTGAGAAAATCTGACTCAGACACTGATTGGTTGAGTTTTCAACAGATGAGGAATAAATGCACAACTGCTGTCAAAGCAACGAAACGCAACTATTTCTTATCTCAGACCTCCAAAAATTTAAATGAGCCTAACAGATTCTGGAAAACCATCAAATCTCTCTCAGGCACCCCCCAATCATCTGACCTCCCATCACAACTTCTCATTAACTCTGTTCCTGTGTCAAATAAGCATGAGATCCTGAACTGTTTCAACAAACATTTTGTTGCTTCTAGTTCATTATTTGACACAATTACTAATGGAAAATCAGCAACTTCACTTAATAACCAAACTTCTACAAATCAAATTCATCCTACAAGTCAATCCTCAGTTAATCACCCCTTCTCTTTTTCTCCGTTCTCAGTTAGTGAGATAAATAAACTGTTAAAAGATCTTGATCCTAAAAAATCTGCAGGTCCAGATGAACTCCCAGCTTATTTCTTAAGGCTGGCTGCTCATATCATCACAGTCCCTGTGACCCACATCTTCAATCTCTCCATGAGCCAAAACTCCATTCCAGACACTTGGAAAACAGCCTTTGTTCTTCCTTTACTGAAGG
>NW_023637394.1:0-1006 GCF_014905685.2 Nematolebias whitei | reverse complement strand
CTTCCTTGGTCTGCTACATTGGGGGTCGACGTTGTATAAACCTGATAGTATGTCCCAGCCAATGGACCCCCCAGGCAAGACTGAGGAAGTAAGGGCTCAGTTAGGGCCACAAGGAAACTTTGACAATCTCACTCTAACATTACAGCAGATTATTGCTCAACAGCAAACCACCCAAGACAACCTTCTGGAATTAGGAAGCATGGTGGCTTCACTACAGAAGGGGAGGACATCGCAGCTTCACTCCACCGAACCATTGGCTAAACCTGTTGGAGCTTCCCCCAGAGAACCAGACGTTCGACCTTCTGAGTTTTTTGAAGGTAATACACGAAAATGTGGGGGCTTTATTCTTCAGTGCGAACTTGCATTTAAAAGAGCCCCAGTTACCTACCACTCAGATTTTTCACGTATTACTTACATCATTAGCGCTCTGAAGAGCGAGGCACTACAATGGGCGCAAGCCTACCTCCGCCGACGCTCCGTCGAAAACTTGACGTATTCCATTTTCTTAAAGGACTTTCTCCAGGTGTTCGATCACCCTCTCCAACAGGAGGAAGCTGCCCAGAAACTATTTTCCTTACGTCAAGGGAAAGAGACGGTGGCGAAATTCTCAATACACTTCCGCATCCTCGCCGAAGAGTCCGGATGGGATGAGAGGGCGCTCTGCAGTGCGTTCATAAGGGCTCTTGACCGCCAGATTAAGGACAAGATGATTGCTGGTGAGATCCCTTCCCTCTTAAACGACGTTATTTCCCTAGCTATTCGCATCGATAACCGTGTTCGGGAGAACCTGCTCGAAGCGGACTTCAACTCCCGTGAGCCTCTCGCTCCCAGAAGCCCCGCCTTCTCTACTCCCGAGCTGGTTTCCGAAGAGGAGCCGATGCAGGTCGGAAAGACCCGACTCTCTCAGGAAGAGCGACAGCGACGTCATGAGGCAAAAGCATGTATGTACTGTGGAGGACAAGGTCACACAATTAAGACATGCAGGTTACGGGTAAAAGCCAACGCC
>NW_023637393.1:0-1007 GCF_014905685.2 Nematolebias whitei | reverse complement strand
GGCTTCTTACAAGCAAATTTAGACGCAGCTTCCTACATCTTCAATTAAACGCAGCTTCTTACAACCACTTTTATACGCAGCTTCTTGCAACCGCATTCAGACGCGACTTCTTGCATGTAAGTTTAGAAGTGGCCTTTTGCAACCGCGTTTAGACGCGGCTTCTTGCAAAAGCATTTAGACACGGCTTCTTACAACTGCATTAAGACGAGGATTCTTGCAACCACGTTTAGACGCGGCTTCTTGCAAGCTCGTTTAGACGCAGCTTCTTGCAGCAAGTTTAAACGCGGCTTCTTGAAACTATGTAGTAATGAGGGCTGGTGATATTTTTTATTTGCATGTTTAAACTTGCTGCTTTGTTCATTTTATTGAGGCTGCCACCTGTGACGACACAAGAGACATTTAACAGCTTGTGCAAGTTTTCCCCATCAGCTGTATTGACAGGAAAGCCAGGAATTGGGAAAAAAGCGCAAGACAATGAACAGAAGGAGCGACGGAGGGATGGAAACGGACGGAACGAACGGAATGGAAGACGCGCACAGCCACTGCCGAGGGACTGGAGGCACGTCGGCCAGAGAGCGCAATGGCTGGGTGCGCAACCACTGCCGAAGGGCAACAGACTGGGACAAGCCAGTCAGCAGGCTGGAAGAGACTGAAGGCGCGATGATGAAGAGCAGAGACTAGCGGGGGTAAGAACGTACCCAAGAAACCAGCTAAGCTGGTCCACACCGTGGATAGTGCTTGGTTGTCAGGTCCAGTCGTCCAGGTCTGGTGTCGGGGGCAGAGGACAGAGTGTTGGAGATCGATGGAGGTCGACGTCGCCATGGCACGTCGGACTCAAGGAGGTACGAGCGCCAGGTGAGGTCAAGACTGTGGAAGGACGCAGAACTCTGGATAGAGTGTCGGGAGATCAATGAAGGTCGAGACTCTGGTCCTCCTAGGAGCGCCATGCGAGGCCGAGAAGACCACGCACCTTTCAGCTAAGACTGCTCCTTTTTGCTCAGACTGTC
>NW_023637392.1:0-1007 GCF_014905685.2 Nematolebias whitei | reverse complement strand
GCTGCAGCAGACGGCGTGGGAGCCTGGAGATCTGCAGGCGGCGAGTCCGGCGTGAGGTCTGCGGGCGGCGAGACCAGAAGAGCTGCAGCTGGAGAACCAGAGACCAGAGACGGAGCTGCAGCTGGAGAACCAGGAACCAGAGATAGAGCTGCAGCTGGAGAACCAGAAACCAGAGATAGAGCTGCAGCTGGAGAACCAGGAACCAGAGATAGAGCTGCAGCTGGAGAACCAGAGACCAGAGACGGAGCTGCAGCTGGTGAACCAGAGACCAGAGACGGAGCTGCAGCTGGTGAACCAGAGACCAGAGACGACCCCTCTTGAGACTTGAGAGCTGCAGCGGGCGGCGAGTCCGGCGTGAGGTCTGCGGGCGGCGAGACCAGAAGAGCTGCAGCTGGAGAACCAGAGACCAGAGACGGAGCTGTAGCTGGAGAACCAGAGACCAGAGACGGAGCTGCAGCTGGAGAACCAGGAACCAGGGACAGAGCTGCAGCTGGAGAACCAGAGACCAGAGACGGAGCTGCAGCTTGAGAACCAGGAACCAGAGACGGAGCTGCAGCTGGTGAACCAGAGACCAGAGACGGAGCTGCAGTAGCAGGTGGTGGAGGAGCCATGAACCCCACCCTACGCGAAGCTCTCCCCTTCTTGCGCTGGGTTCGGGGAGGACCAGCAGTTTGCCCCCCTCTCTCCGATGATTGCTTGGCCCCACCAGGTGGGGAGCGAGGAGGAGGTGGACAGCGGGATGCAGCGGCGCGGTGAGGTGAAGAGGAACGGAGAGGCTGTGAGGACCCAGGTTTAATGGCCAGGCGGGGCCCCCAAAATGGATTCCTCCTCTCCTCCGATGATTGATTGGCCCCACCAGGTGGAGAGCGAGGAGGAGGTGGGCAGCGGGGTGCAGCGGCGCGGTGAGGTGGAGAAGGACGGAGAGGCTGTGAGGACCCAGGTTTAATGGCCAGGCGGGTTCCCCAAAATGGATTCCTCCTCTCCTCCCTTTCTCTGTCTTTCTGGGC
>NW_023637391.1:0-1007 GCF_014905685.2 Nematolebias whitei | reverse complement strand
TTTGAGTGAATCTGCTCCTTTCTCTCTGCGGTTCTGCTGCTCATTTATACGACACCAGTGGCCCCCCTCCTTGAATCTGGAGGTTTCTGAACCCACCTTCCAGAGTGGAGGTTTTTCACTGACCGCCCACTGACAACATAAACATCTCCCTCTGAGGCTTTGTGTTAAACCACATGCGCACACGCACGTGCAGACAGACGACATATTTCTATCAACAACATGGCAGCGGACACACTGCTTTCTGAGCTACGACTGATGGAATATATTTTGAGTCTCATATTTAATTAATCTACACCTGAATGCAGCTGCTGTGACCAACATCTGGGTCAGAAGAGACACCAGTCAGATCCAGTTCTAATATCGCTGTTTATAGAACGAGGCAGGCAGATATTTCACGTGTCGCGCTGCACTATAACATACTAAATGTGCTAAATAATAACAGTTTAACAATAATAAACAGTATTAATGTTAGCGTGGGAGATATATAATGAAGTTATCTGAGCTAAATGAAGATATCTGGACTCAAGTTATATGATTTAAACGATGCAAAACATGTTGCGTGCTATTAAAGTTGAAAATGAAGACATCAGGTTTAATTTTTATTTATTTATTTAACATCACAAACTGTATGTCACACAAACACTGATAATTAAACTGAACACACTATTAAAAACACATTAACTGAACTGTAAACTACATGAACTGGACTCTGCTCTCTGTTTTCATCCTGGATTCTGGTGACATGTTGTTTTTCTGGCTTGAACAGGCTGTCACTCCTTTGCTTAATGCAGCTTAAAACATTTAATGGATTGGAAAGAAGAAATGAGGGGAATTTTAAATGAATAGTTCATCCAAAATGACATTTATCTCTTCAACGTCCTCCTGCACTGCTTCTGGCCCGAAGCTCGTTCATAACCGGCCCGCCTGGTGGGAGGACAGCTTCTCCTAACAGGAAAAATAAAAACTCAGTTGGTTGTTTTGTAACCGAAGTAAACACAAGCTAACAT
>NW_023637390.1:0-1007 GCF_014905685.2 Nematolebias whitei | reverse complement strand
ATTGGAGGACAAACTCACGAGCAGCTGTAGAACATCTGAATCCAACATGGAATCACAGAACAAGATGTCTGCTACATCAGCTGCTCTGGCACAAACCTCTGCAGGTTAGACTGAGCACACGCCCGTTAACTCACATCTCGTGCGTGACTCTCAGCTCTATTTCTGAGCCGAGGCGTCGCGTGTTCTTTGAAGTGCCAGGAAGCGTCTCGACTGAAGTCACGCGGCTCATCTCCTCAGACGTTCTCTTCACCTACAGGTAAACGAGCTCCGCTACGTCACTAGAACCACAGAATCATCCTCAGCCCATCAGGCGTCTCATCATCACTTTGTTTTATCGGACAGATGGAACTGACTCCTGGACTTCAGTCTAAATCAGGCAGGAAGGTGACGCTAATGACCAAAGAAACAAAGATCCATGTTTGAAGTTCTTGCTGACCTACGGAGCAGTAAGAACATAAACTTGGTACTCCAACGTTAGAAAAGAGCTCTTTCACTTCAGCACACTTTCAGCTAGTTTCTCCAATCATACAGTACGTAGACCCTCGCTACTTCACGGTTCGTTCATCGCAGACTCGCTCTATCGTGGTTTTTCAAAATAAGAGCGGACATGACACACAATTGTCTGATTGATGGATGAGTCACACAATTGACAATTGTTGATTCAAAATTTCACAGTGTCAACAAATCCCAAAAATGTTGGGACAAGTAGCAATAAGTGGCTGGCAAAAGGAAATTGCGCATATAACGAACAGCTGGAAGACCAATTAACACTAATTAGGTCAATTGACAACATGATTGGGTATAAAAAGAGCTTCTCAGAGTGTCAGTGTCTCTCAGAAGCCAAGATGGTAAGAGGATCACCAATTCCACCATTGTTGCGCAGAAAGATAGTGCAGCAATACCAGAATGGTGTTACCCAGCGTAAAATAGCAAAGACTTTTAAGTTATCATCATCAACCGTGCATAACATCATCAAAAGATTCAGAGAATCTGGAACAATCGCTGTG
>NW_023637389.1:584-1007 GCF_014905685.2 Nematolebias whitei | reverse complement strand
TCTATTCATCCTGTTTTTATTTATTTATTGGAGGTTTTGCACAGACAGAAACTTTGTAAATCTGTTTGATGTTTCCATAGAATGACAATAAAGTTTGTGAAGAAAGATCCAACATAAAGTTGACAGGTGACGTCATGCAGTTCATCAGTTCACCACCAGAGGGAGACAAACCCTCACAATCAACCTCACTGACACTTTTACAACAATGTAGATGAACAGATGCTTAGATATATTCATCAATTAAAACGGATTCTTCATTTTTCTGGACTGAATAAAACGTGCATTGAATTTAATAAAATGTAACGTGAGACGTTATTCATCTTTGACCCATCAAAATGAATGTGGCCATTTATTTACAGAATCAAAGTTTAACATCAAACATTTACATTAATTTGGCAAAATATGAAATAACAACATAATTAA
>NW_023637389.1:0-484 GCF_014905685.2 Nematolebias whitei | reverse complement strand
AGTCACATCTTAACAGGAAGTCAATACCTCCAACTTTACTAAAAACCAAAGTTGGGACAGCAAACCAAAGCTCATGACCATTTTTAAGAAAAGATTGAAGCCATTTAAGTTTTAATACACCATTCATTATTTCAAAATCTATTGCTTTAATCCCACCATCTTCATAATTTTTAACTGTATCTCCTTTCTTGATATTGTAGATGAACATATGCTGAGATATATTCATCAATGAAAACGGATTCTTCATTTTTCTGGACTGTATATAAACGTGCATTGAATTTAACAGAAATGTAACGTGAGACGTTATTTATCTTTGACCCATCAAAATGAATGGAGGTCATTTATTTACAGAATCAAAGTTTAACATCAAACATTTACATTAATTTGGCAAAATATGAAAATAACAACATAATTAAACAGCTTTACAGGTAGTGAGAAACAATACGGCGATTGTTTTCACTCTTCAGCAGAACAGCAGACATCA
>NW_023637388.1:0-1007 GCF_014905685.2 Nematolebias whitei | reverse complement strand
TACCAAAAATTGAAACGTCCCTCTGTGACCACCTGTTTAGAATCGACTTACATTTGTCAATATTATTCCAATATTCATCTTATCAGAAACCATTTTATCCTTTGTTATCACTACTCCCAAGTATTTGACCTCTTTTTTAACATTTATGTTACATAGTGATGGCGTCGGATGGTCCTTCAGGGAAACAGCTCACATTTGTTAATGTTTAATTGAAGTCCGGAGGCTTTAGAAAACAGATCTATGGTTTGAAGTGCTAAAGGAATTTGATCTTCATTTTTTAAGAAAAGGGTTGTATCATCAGCCAGTTGACTTATTATTATTTGCTTGCCCATTACATCGATTCCGGTTATTTCACTGTTTTTAATTAGGATGGACAACATCTCTGCAACCATTATGAATAACAGTGGTGAGCTTCCACAGCCCTGAGGGATTCCTCTATTAATACTGAATCTGTTACAGGTTCCATGACTGAGGGTTACACAGCTGTTTATGTCTTTATACAGTATCTTAATTAAATCCTTGAATTTTTCTCCAAATCCTAAATGAGTAAGTGTTTTAAAGATAAATGTATGTTCCACAGAGTCGAATGCTTTGTAAAAGTCTAAAAAAAGAATAAATCCATTTCCATCAATCAAGTCACTGTAATCGATTAAGTCTAAAACGAGTCTAATATTATTGTGAATAAATCGTCCTTTCAGAAAACCTGATTGAGTTTCACTAATTATATCTGAAATCCCTTTCTTGAGCCTAGCCGCAATAGCAGCAGAAATTTTTTTATAATCTGTATTCAGTAAGGTAATAGGTCTTAAGTTATCCAAATGTCTTTTATCTTTGCCTGATTTAGGGATGAGAACAATCAGTCCTTGTTTCATACTCAACGTCAATTCTTCTTTATCAATACAATCCAATAGGGCTTTAAATAGCATTTTACTTATACTGTCCCAAAAAAATTTGTAAAAATTTACAGTGAGACCGTCAGATGCTGGGGATTTATTTGAGGTCATTTT